>NW_015632479.1:234676-241840 GCF_001515625.1 Sinocyclocheilus rhinocerous
TATGTGGGTCAAAGACGAAAAAGGGTTTAAGCATAAAAACAATAAGTGTAATACTGCTTTAAATTGTTGTTGTTTCCCCCCCAAAAAAATGTAAAAGTTTTCTGTTTAATTTAATTGCAATTTTTTTTGTGTTTCCGAGCAAAAAATAAACATCATACATTTTCCCCTGATTTACAGAAGAAACCCACTAAAATGTCATTCAGTGTAACAATCTCGTCAGGCATATTTACAACAAAAATCAATTTATGACATATTAAAAGACTGATTACTTTCACCCCAAATATTAATTAGTTGTGATTTTACATTTTTAAAATGTGCCACTATCCTAGCTTTTACCCATTTGTCAGTAATAATTTTTTACTCATTTAAAACACAATCAAATGTAATATGCTCCCTTATTCTTTTATATATTTTAATGTGTACACGTCAGAATAAGCATGTTGTTTGATTTTTTACATAAATATTGTGTTACACTGAATGACAATGTAACATTATTTCAACCAAATTTATTCTCCAAAAACTTATTTGAAACCTTAAAAGTAGACACTTTACTTACATTTAATGTGCTTTCTATGGACATAAAATCACTTTTGTACATTTCTTTTGATGCGGACATCTTAACGTCTTTGACCCATATATATATATATAATTTCTTTCAAATCTTGATCCTTTTTTTTTTGTAAGTGTGCTTTATGAAATTGGTATTGCAAAAATGGCAAAATGCACAATATATATACATACAATTGTTATATGTTATGTTTTACACATATTACATGTTTTATATACATCTATTTGATATATAATATGATGTAGAGATATTGATATGGATAGAGATATGATGCATGAAAAACCGTGTTAGAAAAAGTCGCCATTCTGCATTTGATTACTGCATTGAAAATCATTAATGACATGATGTATTATGCGTAACCAATTTTCCCTACAGAATGTTCAAGTAAAATGATTTCTCGTCAAAATCAAATAGCGTGGCCTTGCGATGACCGGCATTACAGCGACCTGCTGACCTCCAGGGATAAAAACAGCCGTCAGTGTGAACGAGGCATTCGGCATCGTTTAGCAGAATCATGAATATGTCAGATCAGTAAAGGAATATGTTTGAAAGTGTGCATGCAGAGATGTGAGATTCAAACGCATTGATCTGGACTCACATGAGCTGATTTAAAGGGGTCATATGATGCGATTTCAATTGTTCCTTTCTCTTTGGAGTGTTACAAGCTCTTGGTGCATAAAGAGTGTCTTTTTAACCTTAAACCGCATAAACACATTTCATTACACCAAATACACAAAATAATGTTCTTTTTAGCAGCATCATATGACCCCTTTAAAGCATCGCTGCATGGCCTCACAGAGAGCATGTTTTCCTCTTCACGATGGCTATTTGCAGTCTAGCGCACGGATCTTTGTTAGATCTCCACGCGTACTAATGCAACAAGAATAGCAGCACCAGCCCGGCTTTTTATGTGAGATACGGAGAGAGCAACAAGCCTCGCGGCCCATTAATTCATCCCGTATTGTGTATATTGATGTGCAAATCCTGCCTTTGATCAGTTCAGTGGTGTTTTGTCTTACAAGGGGTCAAGGGTTTACGCAGCATGTTTTAAATAACCCCGAAGAGCTGAACTCCCAAAAACATGATGCACGTCAACATATACTGTAGAGCGATGACTTCACATTTAACCAATCAGACGACTGTTTGAAACCATAGACGGAAGAATGAGAAAGAGAGATGAAGAGGCTTTTCTGTGATCATGGACGGACTGATCATATGCACTTTCATCGTGTTTGTAGCGCGCCGTCATCCCAGAGTTCTGCTTTGATCACTTTCTAAAGAGTGCTAACAAATTTTCTTTAACTTGTTAAAGAGGTCATATCAGGAGGAATCAAATTTCCTTGATCTTTTGAGATTAAAGAGCTCCGTGGACTGATGAAAATTCTGATGAAAACCGAACCATTTCCATTTCCAGACGCTGGGAAAAAATAAAATGTAATATTTTTAATACTAAAATAAAATAAAATAAATAATGAAATGTTAACTTTGGCAGCTGAAAAAAAAAACATTATGCATTTTTATTTGCATGTATTTAATAAAAAAATAATAATAATTAAAAAAAAATCTTATTAAAAAAAAAGTGTCTAATAAAATAAGCTCAGAATATGTCCATTCGCCTAAAACTGACATGAGTAGCAAAGCCAGTAGCAAGTCATTGTTTTACTGGGCTGTGACTTAAATAATGTGGCAGATAGGGATGTGGAGATAGGGGAAGTGGAGGGTTTCAGAGGAACTGCACGCTGCCGGACCAGCTTGCAGTAAACACTGAAGCAGACGATTTAAATGTTGACATGTTGAATGTCAGTCGACTTTTGCATGTAATAAATAATGTAATTTCCAGCCTTCACTATATAGACCTTTATATATATATATATATATATATATATATATGCATTATGAACATATAATATATTTAACTTAATATTTATAATATAATTAATTACATACTAAAAATTTTGAATATGTTAAACTTTATTATGATTATAACTTTATTCTGATTATTTCTTCGCATCTTGATTATTTTAATGCTTTGTTGGCTGCAAGTCAGTCTTCGTTTTCATGTTTTAAGTCATATTTGTTTGATAAGGCCTTTGCTTTGTTTAGTGAGGGCTATTGGTTTGGATTAGATGCATTTATATTAGTTTATTTTTTCTTTAGCTTTATTTTATTATCTCTCTTTGTATTTTATTGTGTTTTATCTAACTTTGAAACTGTACAGCTCTTTGGTACACTCTGTGTTTTTTAAGGTGCTTTATAAATAAATTTTAAATATAAATAAACTTAATTTGCTGTAAAGTTGCTTTGCAACGATTTGTATCGTGAAAAGCGCTATACAAATAAACTTGAATTGAATTGAATTGAATTAAATTTAGATTTGATTTGATTATTGTCAATATATAGCTTTCGTAACTTTCTGATTAAAACTGGACATTCATTTCCAACTGCTAAGAATTTTTTTTTACAAATTTTAAATAATAAAATAAAATAATAACATCATAAAGTGTTACTTTTGGCCTGTGTTATATGAATACATATAATATAGTTTCATTCATGCTTTTAAATGCCAAAAAATAATAAAAACAGAAAAATTTTATTATGATTATTGTTAATATATTCTATAAAAATCATGTTACCAATACAAAAAGTATGACAATATTCTCTGCTTTAAAACTTAAGACAATGACTTAATAGTGACGTTTTTTCAGCTTTAATGCGCTGAAAATATAAATGACAACTGTTTAATTTCAAGAATATATTGCCTTTGTAAAAAATCAATCCTTAATGGTTTAGTTCTGATCATTCTGTCATCATTTAAACACCCTCACGTTGTTCAAAACTGTATGACTTTCTTCTGTGAAACATATTTTGAAAAAATGCTGATAACTAAACAATTTCGGTGACTATTGTCTTGACTTCAACTAATTTCCAAAAAAAATTAAAAAGATACATTTCTCAAAATATATATATTTTTTATAAGAGAGTCATACAGAATAATATATAAAATCTAATTTTAAAATATAGGTTAGCAAATGATTAAATAATGTTAATTTTTCAAGTCGAGTAAAATTTGTTATATTTCATATTTTGAGAGAGGATAATCATATTTCAGAGACTTTGGCATCAAAACGTTTAGATTTAGACATGCATTCATCTTCACATACTTCTGTTTTTCCAGACTAGCTTTCTCGTTTTACATGACTCTTTCTCCTACAGTGTTTCCTGAAATATTAGGGCAGAGTAGTGTACATGTACATTTTACACAGGCTTTCGGTAGTATTTAACTGCATTAATAATGGATGTGCTATACTCCGACAGGCCAGAATGAATGCATGCATTTTTCCTCACATCTTCCGTCTTGCAGTAACTTGCATCAGATCTCAGTGCGCACCAAGTTCTAACGAAGTCCTATCAAAGTGAATTCAGTATCGGCTCCGAGAATGAATTAATGGCAATCTGTGAAAAGATTAAGCTCAGGACTTGAGGGAGAACATGCATCTGCTTTGTGACGTCACGTGTCGTCTCAGAACACGCTTCCATCCGTCATGCGTCAGAAACGCTCACCTTTACCTGCACCTTCACAGAGGTCAAAGGCACAATATAAAATCCATCTTTCCATCCGCAGGCGTCTATGTAAATGCAACGTAACCCGTAATCCTTGCTTACATAAGCTCTTGCTCGTTCCCACACGCGTTCACACACCTTAAAACAGGATTTCTGAGTCGTTCCAGCAGAAGTTAAAGCCAAATTCAGATGGCTTTAACTTTAAAAGCATTTGGTTCCTCTGACGGAGAGCAGGCTTTAAAGCTTTCTTTCTCTCCATTTATTGTTTATTCATGCATTTGTTAGGAAACGACATGCATCAGTTGCTCACTCCATGCACTGCGAAAAATTATTTCCTTACTTACTATTTTTAGTTTTCCAGTATCTAAACAATCTTAAATTGAGATACATTAACTTGAGAAGCAAAATTACTTTTTTTTTTGAAAAATGTACAAAAAGTGAGTTTAAGCTTAAAAAAAGAAGAAAAAAAATCTGCTAATGGTGTCAAAAAAAAACAAACAAACTTGTTTTCCCTTGGCGGATATTTGTTCTTGTTTTAAACTTAAACTCACGTCATTTTGATGCATTTTCCAGAAAACAAGACCTAATATCTTAAGTAATTTTGTTTCTTAAGTAAATATATCTTGATGTAAGAATATTTAGATATTTATGCTGGAAACAAAGCGTCTCAGGTTACGTATGTAACCATGGTTCCCTGAGTAGGGAACGAGACACTGCGTCCTCTAGGTTTCCCCATAGCGACCCCTAGAGGACGCAGTTTGAAGTTCCCTAAAAAGGGAACGTCTCAGGTTACGTATGTAGCCATGGTTCCCTGAGTAGGGAACGAGACACTGCGTCCTCTAGGGGTCGCTATGGGGAAACCTAGAGGACGCAGTTCGAAGTTCCCTTGAAAGGGAACGTCTCAGGTTACGTATGTAACCATGGTTCCCTGAGTAGGGAACGAGACACTGCGTCCTCTAGGGGTCGCTATGGGGAAACCTAGAGGACGCAGTTCGAAGTTCCCTTGAAAGGGAACGTCTCAGGTTACGTATGTAACCATGGTTCCCTGAGTAGGGAACGAGACACTGCGTCCTCTAGGGGTCGCTATGGGGAAACCTAGAGGACGCAGTTCGAAGTTCCCTTGAAAGGGAACCAAAATACTAAGTAAGAATAATAATAATAAAAAAAAAATGACTTTATTAAAAACAGATTATTCAAGATGTGCTTTTCAATGAAAGTGAATTATGATTGTCAGGTGAGATTTTCTGTGTATAACAAATAAAAATGTTGGTCTATTTCTCCCACAGATGTATCATATGGTTTCCAAAGACATGAAATATAAGTCACGTGGTCTTATTTTCTGAAGTTTTTCCCCTATTATCAGCTCCGGGCCACCATCTGCTTTCACTGAATGGAAGAGAGCAGCTCAGACGTTCTGCTAAACATCTAATTTATTGTGCTCAGTGGAGGAAAGAAACTCATACAGGTTTGTTTTACAGTGTTATTTTACTATCATTGATATACTATTACAATTTTTGTTAATATTGTGAATTAGATTTCATTTTTATCATTTATGTTTACATTTATTAAATTTAGTTTTAGTTAAAGTTGTATTAATTTTGTTGTGTCTTTGTGATTTTTATTAGTTTTTGTGTGTATGTCAGTATACTTAATTTTATTTATTCCATTTTTATTTATTAAACTAAACAAAAATGAGAAATGCTGCTTTGGCAACTAGCTGAAATAAAATAAGTGTATTTGTTTACATTTTATTTATATTTATTTAATCATGTGCAGAAGAAGAAAATGTCTCCGTTTGCACTCTATTCAGCCTCATTTGTGTGATTTAACTGAAACTCAAGATGTCATATCCTCAAATAATTCCTAATATTCTCATTATCATGACACTTTTCTCAAAGAAATGAAGTTAAGTTCTGAAGGTCTCCGGGTCAGACCTCAGCATTCGTGCATTACATCACCGCCATTGATTTTTCCTTGTCGCTGTTCCTCTGAGCCATATTGATATTGCTCATATTGTTACTCTCTTGGAGATTATATTGCTTTCAAAAACAATAATTCCTGCGAGCGGACAGGCGAGGTTTTGAACCAGTATGATGAATCAAATTCAATTATCCTGCACGCAATAAACAACACTCTAATTGTTCGGCCCAAATATTTAACAGTTTAGCCCGAGGATATTTTCCATTAGTGCACTCATTGAAATTCAAACACGGTGACACTGAAGAGCAACTCATTTACGGAAACAGACTGAATCAGAGCATAAATGGACAGAAAAAAAAGCTTGTGCAAATCACAATAGGTCTGTTTGCAAGCTCACCGTTTATGCAAATCAAAATCTGAGCTCAACTGTATTCTTGTCTTGTTTTCCAAGATCTACGCATTCTTAAATCAAGACACATTTACTTGAGAAGCAAAATGACGTCTTGTTTTGTATCAAAACTAAGTGAGTTTAAGCTTAAAAACAAGAATAAATGGTGTCAGAAAAAGTAAACTTAATTCAAAGGGAAAATAATGGATTTTTATGACCCCCATTTTTCTTGTTTTAAGCTTAAACTCTCTTTTTTATGTACAATGTATAATTTTTATACATTCTTCAGAAAACCATTCTTAATATGTTGTGTCATTTTTCATTAGATCTTATGTTTAGATATTTGTACTGGAAAACAAGACAAGTGAGAAAACAACTTTTTTGTAGTAGGATTTTTGCTTTGTTTTCCAGTACAAATATTCTTAAATTAAGATACATTAACTTGAGAATGACATGAGATATGAAGTTTTCTTGAAAAAAAAAGTGTTTATTGGGGTCAGAAAAATAAAAGGAATATATACTGTATATATATATATATATATATTCACTTTTGCCGTGTATTTAGTATTTTTGTCTTGTTTTCCAGAAAATGAAGGTGCATTTACTTGAGAAGCAAAATGACAAATATTTAGTCTTATTTTCTGAATGTCTCAAAATAAAGCAAGTCTAAGCTTAAAACAAGATATATATATATATATATATATATATATATATATATATAATGTAT
>NW_015632479.1:241918-276700 GCF_001515625.1 Sinocyclocheilus rhinocerous
TATATATATATATATGGTGGATATATACAGTATATATATATATATATATCCACCAGTGGGGTCAGAAAAAATGTTTTTCCAGTTTATTCAGTTTATTTTTCTGACCCCATTGGCAGATATTTGTTCTCTTTTTAAGCTTAAAGTCACTTCATTTTGATATATTTTTCAGAAAACAAAACTTAATATCTTGAGTAATTTTGCTTGTATCTTGATTTAAGAATGTTCAGATATTTGAACTGGAAAACAGGTCAATTCAAATCATATTCGCAGTGATTTTATTCCACTCCAGGTCAAACATATTCAGCAACAGAGGCCTGTTAGTGAATCTGTATGTAGTTGGCCACATCCTCAGGAGGTCTTGTGATGTAACTCAAGAGATGGCCGGCTCTAAATTGCATTCTGCTGATTTTAAGTCTTCAGCTGGCTGTTCGGCTGTAAAAAGAGCTTGTTTGTGCCGTGGGGTGAGACGCACCAACCCCCACCGTCCAAACACACATACGGCCGCCTCATCTGTTATCCTCCCCAGCCCTGAGCTCACGGCCGCGCAACACCAGCCCAGCGCCGGGAATTAAGCAGTAAACAACCTTGGCTCTCGCGTGAAATGGATCAAATGTTGAGGACGTGTCGAGAGAGTTTATTGGGTCTTGTGTGTTGGCCGGTCATGTGAGAGGTGCTATTTTCCCTGTGTCTGTCCACACACACACACACACACACAGGTTTGTTTTGATGAAAAGTGGGGACATCCCATAGGCGTAATGGTTTTTATACTGTACAAACTGTATGTGGTATTGCACTACACCAACCCTACCCCTAAACCTACCCCTCACAGGAAACTTTGTGCTATTTCAGATTTTCAATACACTTGGACACTCTCCAGTTTAACTGTTTTCTGTTCTGGTGAGCAGCAGCGATAGCATCGGTTCTCATATGACTGTGAGTCCAACGAGAGTCTCGACCTGCTGAGATCATGGCAAAAGAAATGTGATTGCTAAAGGAACAGTTCACCCGAAAATCTAAATACAGTCAACGTTTACTCATCCGTTTCATTTGGACCCTCGTGTCATTCCAAACACTTTTATTTAGTTAAACACTTTATTTTTTCTTTGGAACTTTTTGAAGAATATAATGAAAGTGAATGGGGACTGTGATTCTCAGCTCACAAATTTAGGTTGTGAAAACGTTGTGGGAACGTTATTTTGAAATGTTTCTAAAATGCTTAAAAAGTGTAATTTAAAGATTACAAAAACCTTTCATACAACATTCTACTAACTTTATTTTTACCCAAAATATAACATTATTTGAATAATGATTTTTAATATTCCAAGAACACTAAAATGTCCTTTTTGTAACACTTTCAAAGTTTCTCCTCATCATGATTGAAGTGTGTGATTTGCTCCAGGTTGCTTGTGCCAGAATCTGATTGCTCATTTATTTTCATATATCGAGAAACCTGCCTATAACACCAAGTGTCCAAAAATATAATTCGAGCTCATCAGAAAATACAACTGGGAGCAAGACTTGTCAGCAGTGAACTTTTCACCTTCGCTGTTAGTCACCGCCGACTCTCTCTGGCTATTTCCATATTCATCGAGTTCATTTGTATGGCTCATCTCACCACATTTCCACAGCAAACAAAACAGCCTTTCAAAGAGTCCTCTGAACGTCTGGTAGCGTCGAGAGCTCCTGCTCGGCATGAAATATTGAGAAGTGAACCTTGGGGAGCATTGAGAGGAGGGAGCCAGATCTCGTTCCTCTTGCATCTTATCAGCTGTCTAAAGTACAAACGATGGTACAAACATTCAAAACACCTTCAGCATTTCTGCACGATGGGTTTATGATCACACTAACAAGCATGAAGGCTGCTGCTAAAGATAGTCAACTTAATTATGACGCCCGCTAAGATACCTTCTTTTGTCCAAATTCTAAGACAGCTTTACATGAATCTGTCAAGGGTAAGACAAATATGAAAATAAATTCATAATAGCAGATGAGGTATATATATAACAATGTTATTAAAATTACAATGTTAAAAACACTTGTGCTGCTTCATATTTTTGTGGAAACTGTGATACATTACTATTCAGTAAAATTTGTTTACTACTTTAATTAATCAAGGATGCATTAAACTGATCAAAAGTGACAGTAAAGACAGTAAAGAAAAATAAAACGTATCACAGTTTCCACAAAAATATTGTGCAGCACGACTGTTTTCAACATTGATAATAATCAGAAATGTTTCTAATAATCAGCATATTAGAATGATTTCTGAAGATCATGTGACACTGAAGACTGGAGTAATGATGCTGAAAATACAGCTGCGCATCACAGAAATAAATTACAGTTTAACAGATATTCACATAGAAAACAGCTGTTTTACATTATAATAATATTTCACAATTTTTACTGTATTTTTGATCAAATAAATGCAGCGCTGGTGAGCAGAAGAGACGTATTTCATAACTATAACTTAAGAGTTTCTATGATGCTGCCTATGTAAGCATGTTTAACATAAATGAGAACACTATAATACTTATGTTCAGTTTATGTCAGCGTCCTGCACGTTTTGGCAGAGCCGTGCGCGTGTCTGTGAGCAGACGGTGAGTTCGCGGAGAGCCGGAAGTGCAGGTGACCCGCCGCGATGCCAAGCTGCTCTGAGCGGGTGCTTTGCTTTCCCTCCCCCGTTACGGTCATCTGGGCCTGCGGAGAGCCGGATTAGCCCTGGATCCACACCAACACTGCACAAGAAACACCACGTTCGCTCTCCCTCACATCCGACTGAAGCACGGCTCACATTTCTACAAGATAATAACCGCTGTAATGTTGTGTCTGCACTCAGACCGAGGTCATGTGCATCATAGGAGGACGGCCGTGGCCGGATTGCAGATGGCATCTCATTTAGGTGAACATGATGAGATTTGTGAACGGGTTCGGTACACATAGAGCATACAGTACGTGACATTAAAGTACGTCCCTTTAATGCAGCGTGTGTGTTTGTACTGCAGCGAGGGTAGAACCTCATCCAGCACCGGCTCTCAATAATGCATGATTAATTTGCGGACTCTGAAATAGGGCGAAACTAAAAGAGAGACTGGAAACGGGAGAAGCACGGCATTCCGAAGGGAAAATGCGCACGCATGCACATGCACAATGCAAACACTGCAGCATCAGCTGTTTTTGCACTGTTTGTCTGGTAAATCGTGACTCTGTCTGTGCTGCGACCAGCACAAAGAAGAAAATGATAACTCTATATGTGAGCTGAAAGGCTTGCTGTGACACACACTCACACTGAATCATATATAGGCTATCTCAGAGTTTCTCACAGACTGGTTTACCTAAAACAGAGGCTTTCAACCTGTGGCCCAAGAGCCTCTAGGAGGTATATAATAATAATAATAATAATAATAATAATAATAATATATATATATAAATTGTTTACATTTATTAAAAACATTTTAAAAAGTAAAAGTAAACAATTTGTTTAAAAAAAAAAAACTTAAATAATTTAAAACATTTTAATTTTTATTTAATATATTTATTTATTTATTTTTATTTATAAAAACTGTTAATATTTACTGGAATAGCGTTATTGCAAGGACTACCTAGAAATCATGAAATAATTGTGGTTATTGTATTGAAAACCAAGCTTTACTAAAAAGAAAAAATTAAGATTAAGGAGGAAAATAAATCAAATCATATAGTTTTCTGTGTTTATCTCTTCATTCTTGTAACAAAGTTTGTATTACTTAGTCTGCAGGTTGTGTTTATATATATATATATATGCTTCAGAACAAAGACAATATTCATTCATTCATTCATTCATTCATTCACACCTGTTATCTATGATGCCATGCAGAGAATTTTTGCTGTATAAATGGGTCTTTATAAATTAAAATATATAACTGCTGTATATGCCCATGCATCATATTTCTGGATCCGTGGCATCAAAAGTTTGGAAACCTCCAGCTGACGAATTCATCTTTATTTGCATATGGCTATAAACAGCAACCAAAAGCTCCCAAATCCTTTGCCAAGCAGAGCATGTCAGTGTCTGGAGGAGGAAAGACATTTGAGAATGTTATTGCTTTTGAATAGGAAATTAAATTACTCGTGCGTGCTTTATTTTGACCCTTGCTTTCAGTTCCTGGGCTTTAGAGATGATTACTGTCGCAGAATATTGCAGAATTTTAATTTGTCATTCACAGAGGACATACATTTAATGTACATTGTTTAATGCATATGCATATCACTGCACTTTCTGTGCATTTATATTAATAATAAAAATAGCTATTGAACACTGCTGCAACTTAGTTTGCATATGTTGGGTATGATATTTGATTCATCAGTCTGACATAGTGAGAATATGGAGGAAAAACAGTATAATTTTATTCAGAGACTCTGAGCAAAAACATGAATTTGGTGCAGATGCTGATATTTATATGATGTTTCCAAACAGATGGGCTCATATAGACAGCTGACATGTGTTCCCCTGAAACACTGACAACACTCTCGCTTTCGTTTCACACACATTCACATAGAGTTTCTGCTAAATATACTCCTATTTTTAGCTTTTTTGGACACGCCAACAGCTTCAGATGCCTGAAGAATATTCAGCGATGGGAAGAACAGAAGTCAGTCTATATGTTTGCTCAGGCTGGGCTAAACCTAAACGCAGGCTTCCCGTGAAGAACCCAGAGTCTGAAGAAAAGCAAAGGCTTCAATGATTCCTCGCTTCTTGGGTTCAGTCTGTGGACTGGCTGATGAATGGCTTTTCACACCGGCTCTGCAGCAGTTAGCGCGTCCGCGCGACATTCTGAGCTTAGCTCATCTCTACAGATCAGATTTCAGAGTTATACTTTAGCTTATGGTTTCATTATCAGGGCCTACATTCAACATGCGTGGATCTAAAGCACCAGTGTGGAGCTTTTGAGACATTTTAGTTTCATTAAAGGGACAGTTCACCCAAAAATGATCATGATGTGATTATTGAATGTCGTTCCAAACTTGTATGACTCTCTTTGTGAGGCCCAAAACAACACTGGTCCCCATTTACTTTCATTGAATTGACAAAAAAAATATTGCACAATACATCATAAATGTCATACTGTAAGTGACATACATTGTTTTAATACTAAAATCCATAGTTCTCTCCTTCTGAGACAAAAGTATAAATAATATATATATTTTTTTTAGTATTTTTAGTATTTTTACTTTTATGTTTTTTTGTTTTATTTTAATACATTTTATTTTAATAAATTTTCTCTCAGAAAATGCTAGTAAATTTCACAAAGAAATGGCAAGTAACAATTACAATGTATTTTAAATTTAAAAATATATATTTTATATCATTGAGATACTAGTATAGGTTTTTTTAAAATATTTTAAATTAGATTTTATTTTTAGATTTTCTGCTTTAATGTTAATTTTAGTTGAAAGTTTAGGAATTTTATTTTTTTTTGGCATTTTTATTATTTTTTATTTTATTTGTTGTTGTTGTTGTTTTATATATACAGTATATATATATATGAGAAATGCTGCCGTGGCAAATACCTGAAATATAAGTTTAAGTTTTTTAAATTTTATTTCCGTTAAAATTTATTTTAATTCAAGTAACAAAATGTTTTTTTTTTTTACTTTAGTTTTAGTTATAGTAATATTTAGTAATAATCCTGCGTTGAAAAATAATTTTTACAGCGTCAGAAATAAATCTGTAGAAAAAATGGATAATGTTCTGGCAGAAAATTACCAGTACATTTTATGTTAAATTTACAGTCATTTCTTTCAACCCTAAAACACCACACAATCAATAAATAAATAAACACAGACGAAATCATATTCATATTAACACAGAACATTAGGCTGTATTTTTATGGACTTTTCTTAGAGTGTAGGTGGAATCCCCCAAAGGTTAAAACTGGGTCTAACCTGAGAGTTAAACCGATGTTAACCCACGATTGAGTGCAAAGTGCACTAGTTACTGAGCTTTAGAACGACAACTGAAGGAGAAAAGCATTTTAAAAATTGTAAAAATTTTAAACAGTTTGATACAAAAGAAGCGAGTGAGAACCAAAATCTGGGACTCAAAATCAAATTCAAACAGAAATCTTTAGAATTTCGAAAGTTTGAAATACAACGAAATACATGTGCAATTATTGATCCAACATCAGTTATGCTGATTATATAATTTGTAATATTAAAAATGTGTTACATTAACGATTAATGGAGTATATTTCACACACACACACACACACACACACACACACACACACACACACAAACTATTATATCATTTGTAATATTAAAAATGTGTTACATTAACGATTAATGGAGTATAGTTCACACACACACACACACACACACGCAAACACACACACACAAAAAAAACTTTCTTTCTACTTCAAAACTTTAATTTGATGTGTTACACTGAAAAAAAAAAAGTAAGAAAAAACATAAGAAAACAAAAAGAAACCAAACTGGAGTTTTGTTTCAGAAATTGCTAGTAAATTTTACAAATACAGTAATTGCAAAGAATCAACAAGTAACGCATTGAATTAAACATGAAATTTTAAAGTAGAAAGACTAAAACAGTATGTTTTTTAAATTTAGTAATGCTGTTGTGTTTTTGTCATTTTTATATTATTTGTTTTTAAATGTCTATTTTTAATTAATTTTATTTCAGTTATTTTAGTACATCACGTTAAACTAAATGAAAATTAGAAATGTTGAATTTTTTTATTTTATTTCAGTTAACATTTATTCAATTTCAAGTCACAAATTGTTTTATGGTTTTAGTTTTAGTTAATTATAATAACCCTTTTTTTTTTACTGTACAGTGTAGGTTAAAAAATTAGAAAGACTAAAATAATATTTTCTTTTAAATTTTTATGTTCTTTGTTTTTTTTAAATGTCTATTTTTTAATAATTTTTTAATTTCAGTTATTTTAGTACATCAAGTCAAACATAAATGAAAATTAGAAATGTTGAATTGTTAACTGAATTTTTTCAAAATTTATTCAATTTCAAGTCACAAATTGTTTTATGGTTTTAGTTTTAGTTAACTATAATAACCCTTTAAAAAAACTGTACAGTGTAGGTTAGAAAAAGAGGAAAATACTATTTCTTTCTACTTAAAAAAAAGTAGTGTAGAAACAGTTTTGTTTCAGAAATTGCTAGTAAATTTCACAAATAATTACAAAGAATCAGCAAGTAATGCATTGAATTAAATGTGAAATTTACTAGCAATTTCCGAGTGAAAACTGTTTCAAAGCCAATTGTTATTCAGTGTAGAAGTATTTTTGGATGCAACTGTAGATGGTTTAAAGTACCACAGACCTTAAATTGGTTCTCTTATGGCATCGCTAACACTTTACGATGTTCTGTGAGGCTGTGAAACTCTTTCTGAATGCTTTATTTTTAAGAGTGTTCACTGCTGTTGGTTTTGGGAGGATCCAGATCTGATGCAGCAAAAGTGGGACACACTGTGTTTCTGGGCTTTAATGTAAACAATAATGGGACATCTATAATGAAAAAATGGTGCACTATATTTCAGTGGTTTATCAGTACATTTAGAAACTGCAAAAAATTATTTTCCGAATCAGTATTTTTGTCTTGCTTTCCAGTAGCCTACAAATATCTAAACATTCTTTAACCAAGAAACATTTAATTGAGAAGCAAAATGATTAAAGGTATTATGTCTTGTTTTCTGATAAAATAAATAAATAAATGAATAAGTTTAAAAAAAGTTTAAGATTAACACAATAACAAATATCTGCTAACGGAGTCAGAAAAATGAACTTAATTAAAAAAAAAAAAAGTTTATTTTTCTGATCTCACTGGCAGATATTTGTTTTCATTTTAAGAGAAAACAACATTTTTCAACTGTATTCAGAAAGTCAATTTTAGTAACAGGGATGCAAAAATCGCAAACCGACCTTTCTGAAAATTAAGCACCTCTTTTCACTGATCTTTTATGAATTTATTTATTTTCCACTTCTTCTTACACACTTTTTTTCAGTAAAATCTAAAAATCCTTGAATCAAGACTTGATAAGCAAAAAGAAAAAAAAAAGAAAAATTCTGACAAATTTGCCAAAATGAAGTGAGTTTTTGTATTTCCATAATTTAAAGAAAAACATTAATATGTTAAGTTTTTTAATAGTAACAGAGTTGAAGGTTGCGCTTGGAAAAGCAGAGAAAATGGAATTATATTTTTCACTTGTCTTCCCATCATGCTGTATGGTTTCAAATTATATTATTTGCATACAGATCTAATATAAACCTGCGATTTCTTTCCCAGCTGTTTACCTTAACAGACATAACTGACTGTGTTTGTGTAACCTATGTGTGTTTTAAACATAAACCTGTGTGTATTTGACAGTTTAAGTGCAATAAGACATGAAAGAGAACTTATTTAGTACTGAAGTGCCGTGTGACAGTATACAGTAACACTATATCAGAAGTTTAAACCGATATGGCTTTAAAACGCATGATTTCAGCACGATAGACATGATAATAAAAACTAAACAGATGTTTTTTTGTATTTGAGGTACTAGGCTCCGCCTTATTCTGGAAAAGGGGGCGGGGAGCAGCAACTCATTTGCATTTAAAGATACAGGCACGAAAACAGCGCGTTTCCGCTTCCACTCAAAATAGGCATTTTCAAAATAATATAATAAATGATCTGAGGGGTATTTTGAGCTGAAACTTCACAGACTCATTCTGGGGACACCTGAGACTTATATTACATCTTGTAAAAAGGGGCATAACAGGTGCCCTTTAACAGCTTGAATTAGTTTTTATTAGTTTCCATTTTCATTTTAGTTTAAGTTTTGGTGTTTTTGGTCATTTTAGTGTTTTTGTTTTTTAATATATCTATGTACTTTATATATATATATACAGTGGGTACGGAAAGTATTCAGACCCCCTTAAATTTTTCACTCTTTGTTATATTGCAGCCATTTGCTAAAATCATTTAAGTTAATTTTTTTCCTCATTAATGTACACACAGCGCAGAGGATCCCCAATTCCAGGTGTGAAAAACTTGTTGCATCTTTCCCAAAAGGGTCATGGCTGTATTAGATCAAAAGGGTGCTTCTACTAAATACTGAGCAAAGGGTCTGAATACTTAGGACCATTTGATATTTCAGTTTTTCTTTTTTAATAAATCATAAAAATGTCAACAATTCTGTGTTTTTCTGTCAATATGGGGTGCTGTGTGTACATTAATGAGGAAAAAAAATTAACTTAAATGATTTTAGCAAATGGCTGCAATATAACAAAGAGTGAAAAATTTAAGGGGGTCTGAATACTTTCCGTACCCACTGTATATATATAGTTTTAGAGCATCAAGTTACATCAAACTAAACAACAAACTAAATGACGAAGATGAGAAATGTTTCCTTGGCAACCAGCTGAAATAAAATAGGGTTAAGTATTTAAAATATTTTATTTGATTTCAGTCAACATTTCCTTTATTTGCAATAATTATAAGGTTTTTTTTTATTTTATTTTTTTAGTTAACTATAATACAGTTAACAGGGTTGTAAATGTGTGACACAGCGAAACACACCAAACATTTGCAGTGTGTAAAACTAGCAACTTTCCATGTTGTTATGGTTGATCTCACGACAGAACAAACATAGGATTTCTGCCTGTAATGCTTTAGACCGTGTTTGTGGATGTGCCGCAGGTTCTGCAGCTCTAGAACAGCCTCCACTAAATTATTCCCTATAAAGAGCACAATAATAAGACACTGAATTAGTAAACATCAACTACTGAAGCACTTTCAGCTCCAAACTGCATCTGAATGTGAACGGGACTTTGAAATATGAAGGTAATAATAATAAAAAAGAGATATTATTCCAGTCAGCATCATATTTCTGTCGGTAAAAAGAAGTGTTCAGCGTGTAAACTTCGTTAAATGCCTCATTTCAGATGTTCTGGGAGATTGTGTTCATTCAGTTTTCTTACAAGGTAAGTTTCTTGGAGTCTGAAACCCCACTGATAACCGTTTCTTACCTGTGTAGATGTAAGTCCTATTTCTATTGACACAATTCTTTTTTTCTTTTTCTTTCAATATATATACGCTGCAAAACGTGATTTTCTTGCCCCGTTGACTTTAAAATGTTGTTATTTTTGCTTCTTAAGTACTAAATGTATCTTGATTTAGGAATGTTTAGATATTTGTACTGAAAAACAAGACAAAATAGTAAGAAGAAAACTTTTTTTCTTTTCTTCAGTGTATAGCACATAAATACACATAAAAATAAAATTCTTCTTATATAGATCATAAAGTCTTTCAAAAGTTTAGTTTTTTTTTCTTTAAATAAATATTTTTATTCATAAAGGACACATTAAATTGATGAAAAGTGACAGTAAAGACATTTATAATGTTGCAAAAGATTTCTATTTCAAATAAACGCTGTTGTTTTGAACTTTCTGTTCATCTGTGAATCCTGAAAAATAAAATGCATCACGGTTTCCACAAAACTATTGTGCAGCACGGCTGTTTTCAACATTGATAATAATCAGAAATGTTTCTAATAATCAGCATATTAGAATGATTTCTGAAGATCATGTGACACTGAAGACTGGAGTAATGATGCTGAAAATACAGCTTTGATCACAGAAATAAATTACAGTTTAACAGATATTCACATAGAAGACACCTGTTTTACATTATAATAATATTTCACAATTTTTACTGTATTTTTCATCAAATAAATGCAGCCCTGGTGAGACTTCTTTCAAAAACATAAAAAAATCTACCGACCCCAAACCTTAGTAGTGCGTGTGTGTGTGTCTACATAGAGCTAAAAGACATGGACTAAAATCCACAAAAGTCTTATGTAAATTTAAAGGCGAATTTTAGTGAAAGTACGTGTGCATTACATCTCATTGCTATGGTTGACCAGTGCTGTGTTGTCGATACGCTCCCATCACATCATCTAAACTGGCGGAGCTCCAGCGTGTGAGTCACTGAATGCTGGAAACACTCATGTGTGTCTTCTCAAGCTTCATTCACACCCCTGCAGAGGAGCAATCTGGGATCTCGAACCCTTCTCTACCTGCTTAGCCATCTAACACTCGTTATATCTCACTGTATCAGTGACAGAAGCATTAGTAAACAGATGGAATGGAAGCAGTTACGGCTGGAATGTAGAACATTTAGACATACTTTAGAGTTCCTGAAATATCATTAAGAGAGAGCAGGGTGTGGTCAGTGTTGACTTCAGGTGTACGTCATGAGCAGGAGTTTGTTTGAGTATTTATTGTTGCTATGCTACGGAGCCTACATCATATTTATGTAAGGAACAGAAAAGAAAATGTATCACTTTTACGTCATCCACCAAAAACAAATCCATAACCTCTCAGAAGGCATAATACAGATTTATAAAGATATAGGACTTTTTTTTTTTTTTTATCAAAATGATCATTCTGTCATCATTTATTCACTCTCGTGTTGTTCAAACCTGTATGACTTTCTTTCTTTCCCTGGAACATAAAAGAAAATATTTGGTAACCAAACGGTTTCGGTGCCCATTGAACAGAAACAGTTCTCAAATACCTCCTTTTGTGTTTCGCAGGAGAAAGAAAATCGATAAATAAATAAATACATAAATAAAGTTCTTAGTATTTTTTGTCTTGATTTCCAGAACAAACATTCTTAAATCAAGACTTCTTTCATTTAATCAGTTAAATCAATCAACTTGAGATGCAGATATTTTGCCTTGTTTACTGACAAATTAATTAAAATTAGACGAGTATTTGCTTAAAACAAGAATAAACATCTTGCATTGGCATAATAAAAAAATCTTTGTTTTTTATGTGAATTAAGTTTTTTCTGTTTATTTTTATTTCCCCGTTGGCAGATATTTTTTCTTGCTTTCAGCAAAAACAATACATTTCTGTGTCATTTTGAGCATAAACACTTAAGTTTGATTCATTTTTTCAGAAAACAAGACTTTTTGCTTCTCGGGTAAATTATTTAAAAATCTTGCTTTAAATTTTTTTTAAATATTTGTATCAGAAACCAAGACTAAAATACTAAGTGATATTATTTTTTGCAGTGTACAGAATGACAAGAGGGTGAGTAAATGATCATGGAATCTTAATTTTTGCTTTAAGTGACTGGCTAATTGCTTAATATAACATTAAAATCCTACTAAGTGAGAACACACAGATTAAGTAAGAGAATCGATGCTAAAATACACAACTTGGGACTGCATTCATATCTGTTTAAGCCCAGAGCGGTACTCGCTTATAAAACTGAACCATCTTTTTGGGACTTGTTGGTATACAGCTCAGAATTAATTTGAAGCATCATCGTGTTGTATTGTGAGCCTGGAGTCATTTCCCAAATGCAGACAGCACTGGAGTGTATAATAGGCTATTCCTCTGCAATCCTCACCCCTACTGTGTACACATTTGCATGGGTTTATAACAATTCATGATTGCAAAAACCTTAAACCTCTTGCATACAGGAGCTTGGTTTACCCGACCAATGAAATCTGAGCTGTGTAAGGCGTCGACGTGCTGATACTATAGAAAAAGCAACACAACACGGCTGCATCATGTTACTATATATGTAGCACAGATGAATAATTGGGTTTTGATTTACAGACAATGCATTAATAAATAGCTTGTTTATTTTGTCATCATATGCATGTTATTTAAAAAGCAATGCATATTGCATAACCTAAAAAGTCACAACAAGGTAAACCCACAGACTTGAGTGTACTAGTGTGTCTGCATAGGTGGTGATGACGAAACCACGGCCAGCCAATAGCATCGCAGTATTTATTTATTTATTTTTGTTTGTTCAAGCAAAAGGACAGATTACACCCCAGTGGACAAATGACCAGAGTCACTCCGCTCACTTAATGTGGGCTATTTATTTATTTACACCTTCTTATCTACTTAATACGTCTGAAATTAATTAAAAGGATCCACTTTTATTGTTAGTAGGTCGTATTATAAGCTGCAAAGGTAGAATCAGATTTAGCCATAAACTGTAAACATCGCGCAGTTATTATAAGTCTCGATAAATCAACATAACAAAGGAGCCAGTATAATAATATTATGTTTAGATCTCCTACGTGTGGGAGAAAGATAACTAGGGACGCCAGCCATAAATGTACTAAACGCTTATTGGTCGAGGGGCGGGTCTCTTTGGTTGTTGACGTAGCGCGCGGCCAATCAGCACGGAGAACTCGGAGGCGACTGCGTGACGAAAGCGCGTTTGTCCAATGGTAAGCGCCGCTGAGGTTTTGACCTCTGAAAACCGCATCACCGCCCCCATCATGTCCGTGGCGGAGGAGCGCTATAAAGGAGATCCAGGCAGGAGTTTAAAGGGCAGAGTTGTAAAAACTCCTAGGCAGTGGGGAGTCGGATTGCCTGACAACAGACTCCAAAAAAACAACACGGTTCCACGAAGAATAAACAGCTATTGTTGACGCAACCGAACTGGAATAATCTTGTCCATAACTGCTAGCTAGGAACCGAAGAGGAGAGGAAAGCACGAGCGTTTAATGTAAGTATCTGGCTGTGGATTACATATGGCTTTGCTTCAAATGGCTAACGCTAGTTTACTCAAGAATTGTGTTAGTCAAACCTGTTTGACTCGGTGGAGCACGAAAGGAGGCGTTAGGCAGAATGACAGCATTCGTTTTAAACAAAATGCATTGAAGTACAACAGTGAGCGAGGCTGTCAGTCCCCTAAAATCATCCTTTTGTGCTCCACAACAAAGCGAGGACGCGAAGGCAAACATCTGACGGAGCTGTCATTTTGAGTGCGCTGTCTCTTTAAGAAACGCATTGAAATTCTGATTCCGCGTAGACGGAGAGCTGGCTGTTCTTGATAAATGATCGGTTTCCTCGCGAATGGCTCTCTGAAACCGTGCAGTCATGTGAGCTGCTCTCTGTGTCTCTAATGTGTGTGTGCTTTACGGAAATGTCCGATCAGCCCTGCTTGACCCGTACGAATCCCGTGCCAAAGTTCATTTTTACGCCTAAAACCCGTCGCCATCTCCAGAGCGATCGAGCTCCTCCGTTTACAGTTCTGTCGTCAGAAAGCGTCCAGAATGTTCCCAATACCTATTCGTACTCGCAATGGCCGCGTCTCAAATTCTACGCGTACAGCACGACGCAGCCGACGTCTGTGCAACCGCACTATTTAACGCGTTTCGCTCGCCATACGCGAAGGTTTACGCAAAGATTTAGCGTTATATTTGGTGTGCTGGACTCATTTGGTCAAGGCTACACACCCCGTGATGCTATTGGTCGCGAGCTTCGGGAAATCCGATCGCAGGGGTGTTGCGCAACGCGTGTCGCATTGTGTTCGAATGCCCTATATTCACATAAAGGCGTTTTTACGCAACAGTTGGCGGAATAAAGCAGGGAAGAGAATCCGCGTTATGCAATCTCCCTGATGCACAGTCCATTTAAACCTTGCATTTAGGCCTCTCACTCTTGTGTCTGTATCAGCTGTGTTTGTTTACATATGATTAGGCATGGTTTATGAGTCTGCCTCTCAATACCGTGCCTCTTTTCCCCCTTCAAGGAGCGCGAGAGGATTTTCCTGTGTTACAGCAAGCGTTTCTCGTCCACCAGCACTTCTGGGTCCCCACTGAACACCACACAGACAAACAGCTATGCAGCTCGAAATCCAAGTAGCGCTGAACTTCATCATTTCGTACCTGTACAACAAACTCCCGCGGCGGCGAGTCAACATCTTTGGCGAGGAGCTGGAGAGGCAGCTGAAGAAGAAATACGAAGGACACTGGTACCCCGACAAGCCATACAAAGGATCCGGGTTCAGGTGCATCCACGTGGGCGAGAAGGTGGATCCGGTGGTGGAGGAAGCAGCCAAAGAAAGCGGGCTGGACATCGAGGACGTCCGCAACAACTTGCCTCAGGACCTCAGCGTTTGGATCGACCCTTTCGAGGTGTCCTACCAGATTGGGGAAAAGGGAGCGGTTAAGGTGCTATACGTGGACGATAGCGGCGAGAACGGCTCCGAGCTGGATAAAGAGATCAGAAACAGTTTTAACCCGGAGGCTCAGGTCTTCATGCCAATCAGTGACCCGTTGGGCGTCTCGTCCGAGTCCAGTTCGCCGTCGCCGCCACCGTTTGGCCAGTCGGCGGCCGTCAGCCCGTCCTTCATGCCGCGCTCCACCCAGCCTTTAACCTTCACCACAGCCTCGTTCGCCGCCACCAAATTCGGCTCCACCAAGATGAAGAACAGCAGCCGCAACGGCGGCAAAGTTGCACGCAGCTCTCCCACCAACCTGGGCCTGAATGTCAACAGCCTCCTCAAGCAGAAAGCCATCTCCGGCTCCGTGCATTCGCTCTACGGATTCGGTCTGGGAGCTTCGCCTCCGCAGCAGAAAGCGTCTGCGCTCTCGCCTAACGCCAAGGAGTTCGTGTTCCCCAACCTCCAAGGCCAAGAGAGCTCCGGAGATGCCATGTTCCCGAGTGAGAACCCCCTCAGCCCTCTGCAGTACAGCAATGCCTTCGACGTGTTCGCGGCCTACGGGAGCATCAACGACAAGTCGCTCATGGATGGCTTAAACGTAAGTCTCAGCAACATGCAGTATTCAAACCAGCAATTCCAGCCGGTCATGGCTAACTGATGTTCGGATGATTGTTGGCAAAAGGAAAACGCAAGGCAAAGACGCACCACTGTGGATTTGGAAACCAAGATTCCTGTTAGTCACTGATAAGCGCATGTGCCCAAGGGTGTTTGTTTCACTCTATTTGATTATTTTCTCCCTTCGATCTTTCTCTGCCCCCTTGAGTTTGTACTAAAAAGCTTGTGTTACTCTCTCTCACACACACACACACACACACACACACTCTCCGAGACAGACACACACACTCTCTCTCAGACACACACACTCTCAGACACACACACACTCACACAGACACACACACACACACACACTTACATGTCCGAGTTCAGTTACATCGGTCAACAAGCATCTTTTCTTTTCCTTTTTTGCCAATAAAGCAAAAAATGATTTTTTTACTACCTTTTGGAAGAAAAATACTCTAAAACATTGAAAAAAAAAAAAAAGGAAACACAGAAGCTTCAAGTTCTGGCCTCTTACAGTATTTTAAAGTTGGTAAGACTTGGCTGATTTTTAAGAAATTGGCACTAATGCATATATATATATATTGTTTCTACAACATGGTATTGCATTTATATCTTTTTACTACTCCAGTGATCTGTGATGGCTGCAGAAGCTTTATCTTATAATATATTTTGGTTTTTCTTTTTTTTTTTAAATTGCTAAAGAAATTCATCTTTAAAAACAGATAAAAAAATTCTAAAGATTGTGTACAGAATATTCCTTTAGTGTTGGGATTTCAGTGTAGGAATATGTGCTTTTTTGAAACAAAAAGTTGTATTTTCTGTTAAGAGTTCAACAGATTTTTGCTATATTATGGACAATGTAATCGTATCTATTAATTTTGTACCTACATTGTGCAATACTTGATAAAATATGGTATAACAAAGTATTTTGAGTCAGTGTCTTACATGTCAAGAGGGACTGAAATAGTTTATATTACGTTTGTATTAAAATGCTTGAAATAATAATATGCTTGTCTTTTATTTTATTTTCTTTTTTTTTATTTGACATTTGCACCCTGGCCTTTTTCAATAAAAGAAAATTTAGGCAAGAATGAATTACTGGTGTTTCTTTTTCTTCCATGTTACGAAATGAGCATCATTCATCAGTAATTTAATCATTCATGTCATGATTTGCAGGATCTTACATTTGATCGGATATCGACATGCTTAAATAAAAGACTTTGACGAGAGAGAATATGATTCAGATTCAAAATGATTGCTTAAGCAAAACATAGCCTCTAATGAACATGTAAGGTACTCAAAAACACTTCTAAAAATGACATTTTTCCTAATTTCTCAATGTTTTTGGCAGATTAGACTGGAGCAAATGATGAGCCAAAAGCTGGCCATGCATAATCATTTCTGACCTTCTCAGAATTAAATGCATGCATTAAGAAGAATTGAACGTGATAATTCCTGTCTGACAGCAGCTGAATGTTGTGCTAAACAGTAAAACACTGCAGTGCGAAATGAGCGTGTGCTTTCTGTAAGGTGACCTTTAGAAGATTAATAAGAACTTTGGCTGATTCATTCATTTCTGTGTCTGTGTTATAACTAAAACTAATGATCAGGTGGCATTTCCTCATGGCTCTTAAACTCTTAAAGATCTGAACTGTAAACCATTTTGGAGCACAATCCCAAATGCGGTGAAACAAATCACTCGTGTTTGCTCTTATTGCATTGCATTGAGAGGCTTATTGCAATAGTGCAGCGCAACAATTAAGCTTCAAATGGCCACTTTGTTTGTGCAAAGCCTCCGTGAGTTTTTAATACTGCAGTTTGAGACTTCGCTGATGCCAGCGTGGACGCAGATACAGCAACATCTGCTTATCTCAAGTGTGTTTTGGCAGTGGCAGTTATTTTGGTTGCAACTTAAGCATATCAACATGAGGAAAACCAGGTTATTTGACTTAATGTGTTTTGGTTGTATGCACTAGGCTTGGATCGAAAGACATGAACAAACACCAAATCTTTTTATTACAGCGACCCGATGCATGTTTGATATTGTCTAGAGTGACTCCAAACCGTTAGGGAACGATATGTAAAGCATGAAAGAAAATAAAAGATGCATACTGCAATAGAAAGTCCACATTATTTCTAATATGTGGACTTTCTATTGCAATATGCATCTTTTATTTTCTTTTATGCTTTACATATCCTACCCATACAGCAAAAAAAAAAAAAGAAAAATTCAAATTACAAAGAAATTTTTTTTGCTAAAATACGTTCCAAGATATATTTACTTAAATATGTTTTCTACTACTATATTTTTGGCCATTTTTTTTTTGCATATTTAAAAAATATATATATATAAATATATTTTTTAATAAAAACATATTTTATATATAAAATAAATTTTGCCCTCCATATATTTAAATCCAAGAAAATACATTGAAAATATGTCACATAAAATACGTATTATTTATAACATAACACACTAGTATAAAATTCAGCAAGAAACATACTTTACAATGTTCCAAAAAATTACTGGATACTGTATACATATTATTATTATTATTAAATCATTGTAATCTAGGCTTTTCCATCCACATTTGCATTCAGCCCATATATTGTGAGACTGGAAATGTATTTTCTTGCACCTGAAATACATTTTTAAATATATATTGATATATTAAGGTTGGAACTAAATATATGTCAATTTCAAAAATATATTTAATTGAGCTTCACTGCTTATAACATATATTTAGCAAAAAAATGTAAATAATTGTTTTTTTCCTGGCCAAAATATATATATGTCATATGATATGAGGCACATTTCAGGCGCTATTGAAACAATTTCCCGAGAATCTCATAAACATATAGATGTAATATTATACAAAACACTTCAGATTTAGTTTCCAGCTCCTTCAGATCCATCGCCAGTGTCCTTAAAAAGGAGATATACTATAGTAAAGCACAAGCATTTGAAGGCAGTGCAAGTCACTTTACCACAACGTGATCTTTCCCAGCGTGCTGCAGATCTTTCAGACACACACTGTACGCTATGAGAGCAGTCCATCAAGGTCAGTAACAGGTCAGGATCTGGACACAGTCAGATCAGAATACCTCCGATGGGCCTTTATGTGCATCAGCAGCATTACACCGTCCGCTGCAGACATGCACACAGCTTTGAGCTGCATGTGAAATGCATCGGCACGTTAAGTATTGTTCTCAGTCAGAGGTGTTTTTCTGTAGTCTTGCTCTTATGTGCGTGAAGTTCAACACCCTCAGTAAAAATGTGTGACTTCTGCATGAGGAAGAGCTTGCAAGTCAGGAACATCTGGTGAATGATACTAGACATTTTGTAACTTGCATAATGTAAAAAATAAAAATTTTTTGAAGTTGTAAATAAAACAACGATTATTGGAGTATGTTTTACAAGAAAATACTATTTCAGTGTATGCAAAAGACCACTGAAAAATAGGCGAATCAGAACATAGCACCGACTGTGACGTTACAGTCGGGATCACTAATAGTTACGCCCCCAACATTTGCATAAACCCGCCCATGTTCTATGCCAGCCGCCAGCCGAATCATCAGAAGTTCTGCAGGTGTTGCGAAGAAACAAGCGAGGATAATCGCGAAAATGACAGATCATGGAAATAAATATAATGTTCCAGGCTGTGCAGGGGATGTGAAGTGCAGGGATGGGTTGGTGTCTGTATTCAGAAAGGCACGGAAAATCCTAGGGTTGTAAATGGACATGTAAACCCATTTCTGGAGATTGTTTGCCCTTAACTAAGCCACACACCTTCTTATGTAGATATCAGAGAACGATTTAAAATATTGTATCAATGCATTCTATGGCACCTTTAATTATCTGTTAAATTTGCTCGCAATTTCTGAGTGAAAGTTGTTTGTATGTCAAATTGTTTTAGAGTATACAAAAAAAACAAAACATTTTCCATCAATTGTTCATGCTTGTCTCAGGTAATAATAATAATAATAATCTATATATCTATGTATCTATCTATAAAATTCAAGATATTTTTTTAATTTATAGAAACAATGCATTCCCCCATACCAAAAGAAACTTAGTTTCTAAACCTATTCAAGAAAATATTGTTCTTATAATTAAAAAAAAAAAAAAAAGCTTATTTATGTATTATTTATTTATTTTTTATTTTTCAATTTAATTAATTATTTTTATAATTATTCATTCATTCATTCCCACTTATTTGGAATAACGCACTAAAGTTACCATTTTTAGGTAAGATTTACGTTTTTTAAAGATATTTCTCTAGATTATATTATTGCACAGCTCTTTATATAAAGTTGGATATAAGTATGTCCAGCTTTATCTGCATACGTGCAATACACTCATAAACCGATATATGATCCAATCTCAACTGCTTGACTTTTGGAATCATCTCAAAATGTAACTATATTATTGCACAGCTCTAATCTGCTAAATGCAATGATAAGGCATGACGATATTAAGATATTAAACATTCGCATCATGATTTTCTGGAAAGCTGCTTTGAAGCAACACATATTGTGAAAAGCGCTACAAATGAATCTATCTATTGACTTCAAGAATCATTCACAATAACATAATTCACAATCTTTCACTAAACACTCACCCACACATCTCAGGCCGATTACAGGCGAGCTGATGGCGTGACGTGCGCGAGAGCGAAGCATCATTGTTACAGATGGCTTATAGCTCAGCTCATAACGCTCAGCCGCTAATAGAGCACAACAGCAGCGCTTAAGAGCTCAAACAGTTACCACAGACCCTCTTACACAACTTACACAGCGCCGCCGCTGATGTCTTTGCTGTTCTGGCCTGTGTAATTTCAATGCTTCCCTACAGCTCTCTCCAGAAGCTGCGACACAATTCCCTGTGTAATCTAGCGGCATTAGACGATGTGTCTGTGTCTGTAAACCAGCTTTGACTTCATCAGAGCCGAGCCGATCATGTCCTGACGTCTGTAATTCTAGTGAATCATTCATTCTAACCAGTCCACTTCTCTCATATGTAGTGGCAGAAAGTTTGATTCAGTTTAGTTTGCTTAAATGATTTGTTTAAATGAACAGATTTACAAAAACAATTACCTAATTTGCCAATTGAGTCCTTGTACTATGTACTGTTTTTTACTTTTATAATTTTTGTACAGTTATTTAATATTTATATATTTAATATTTTGATATTTATATAATAATTTCAATTGTGTGTGTGTGTGTGTTTAAACATTTAATTTAATTTAATATGCATTTTACCTATTCAAGTTTGATTCAGTCATCCTTATTTAGATTCAGTCCTGTGTTTTTGAATATTAAAATTCTATGTTTAAATATTTATACAACAATTAGTTATCATTTCAATTACACACACATACATAATTTTAAGTTTTTATATTTTATCCTATTTTTATATATATACTGATTTTGTAAAGTTTGATTCAATCATTCATTTAAAATGTTTTATTATTTCAAATTATGATTTCCTTAGTTTCGCCACACTTTTAAAGAGCTTCTCAGCACTGTATCTCAGTAAAGCTCGTGACGGGACGCTGTCTGGTTCTGCTTTCCCATCTGACGCAGGCCATCGCTGCTTTAATCCTCCTCGTGTGCCACCGTAAGCCTTCCTTTAGCTCTTTATAAATGGGTTTGAGTTCAGGAAGCGTTGAGTCGTAATATGGGCTCACAAGGAAACACCCCGTATACGTCAGAGCCGAGGAATTCCTCTCTGATTCAACGCAAAGGAATCCCGGTCAGGTGCTTTGTGATGTATAGGAAACTATCTGGCGCTTTAACGCACAGGGCATGACCTCAGTGTCACATGACACACACTACCAAAACATTAGGCTTTTCTTAGCCCGAGGGCCGTGTTTTGGCTCTGTTTCTTGGAGTTTGCTTGTGAAACCTCATCTTAATGTGGTCTAATGCAACTGCAATGTCATACTAGGATCCGGCGAGGTAAATAAATCAGTGCTGCTCTCAGAGGATCTCACCTGTCTAAGTTATTCAGCAGCACAGAAAGCCAAGGCCTCACTGATGTGCTATATGATTTTCAATAAAGGTCATAATAGGATGGAAAAATCCATGACACGTATGACTTCTCCTGAAAGAGTAGAAGCACATATCGTTGCAAATTTAAATAGCAAGAGTTTTAAAAGTGACCCAGTTATTTGAAATTGGGTATCAAAATCTGTTTTTAACAAAAATTATTTTTGTCTTGTTTTCCAGTGAAAAAACTAAATCTCCCAGGTTATAAAAACGTTGTTTTAAAATGTTTATAAAACATTGAAATGTCCAGGTTTTATAGTTAACAAAAACAATGTTCTACTAACTTTATTTCCATCCAAAAATATAATGTTATTTGATCATTTATTTATTTTTTTATATTCTAAGAACGTTAAAAAGTCCAGTTTTCTTGTCGTGAAAAAAAAAAAAAGTACAAATAACATCAGAACATTTTAAGAATGTTGATCTAAGAAAATTTTTTCTCAACTTCATGAGAACATATATCAAATATTAATAAAGTTGTAAGAACGTTCCATAAACATTACTTTAAGAACATTTCGTCCCAACATTTATATAACTTTTAAAAAACGTTAGTGAGAGTTGTGAGAACGTTTCCTGTATATGAGAAGCGAAATGGTTTAAGATATTAAGTCTTGCTTTCTGAAAATGTATCAAAATTAAGTAACAAGCAAAAACATCTGCCTATGGGGTCAGAAAAAGAAACTTAATTCAAAAAGAAAACACATGATGATTTTTCTCACCGCATTGGCAGAGATTATGTCTTGTTTTAAGCAAAAACTGTATTTTAAGTCATTTTGTTTCAAGTAAATGTATCTTGATTTAGATATTTGTCTGGAAAACAAGATTCAGAAATCATTTTTGCTTTGTGTTAATGAATTTTTACTATCCTGTTAGCTTTGAGACTGTATATGCTGGTGTACTTTTAATTTTAAGTTTAGCACACATACACATTTACAGTGTTCAGTCATTAGATCAAAAATATTGATTATCATGTTTGTAAGGCTATTTTAAAAAAAGGAAAAACACTTTGATATGTCATGTGCAAACGTCCTAATCCAATACTACAGATATGGGTTACAAACTGTAAGAAAGTTTCACGCAGGTTGATAAGCTGAAAAAATATTGTAACATACTACAGATATGGGTTACAAACTGTAAGTGCATCAATATTGCAAAGTGATTAATGAGTTTTGGGAGCAACGTCAAAAATCATCTCAGTATATGCCAAAAATGCATCTGAAAAGACGAACCACGGTCACAAGTCAAAGCTGGTTGAGAAGGAAAGTTGCTAAAGACCACAAAAGAAAAACGTCTGAGACCACAGTAAACAGACTAAGAAAGTTTCACGCAGGTTGATAAGCTGAAAAAATATTGTAACATTTTAGCCACGCCCCTGAGTGCAAGATGAGTCATCGCTACGTTTAACTCTTTTTCCCGGAAAGAAACATTTTTTTAAATGTAAATTTTGTCAACATTTATTACTACACTAGCATACAGATGACCTCAAGTCTATCATGTATTGACTAAAAGCCATAAAACTCATAGAGTCTTATGCCAAGTGCCAATAACAGAATATCTAAATAAAAACCGAATATATAAATACATACAGAGGTTTTTCAGTCATCTTTAGATTCAGTCCTGTGTTTTTGAATATTAAAATTCTATGTTTAAATATTTATACAACAATTAGTTATCATTTCAATTACACACACATACATAATTTTAAGTTTTTATATTTTATCCTATTTTTATATATATACTGATTTTGTAAAGTTTGATTCAATCATTCATTTAAAATGTTTTTAAATGAGCAAAAATATCCAATATCCAATTTAAAAAATATACAATTTGAATCCCTGGACTGTGTAATGTGTTTTTGACTATTATAATTATATTATGTAGTATAGAATTATATTTAATATATTTAGTATTTAAATATTTACATTATAATTAGTTGTACTTTTAATTATATTTTACTAATAATTAAATTATATATATATATATATATATATACACACACACACACACACACACACACAGCATCTGAAAAGACGAACCACGGTCACAAGTCAAAGCTGGTTGAGAAGGAAAGTTGCTAAAGACCACAAAAGAAAAACGTCTGAGACCACAGTAAACAGACTAAGAAAGTTTCACGCAGGTTGATAAGCTGAAAAAATATTGTAACATTTTAGCCACGCCCCTGAGTGCAAGATGAGTCATCGCTACGTTTAACTCTTTTTCCCGGAAAGAAACATTTTTTTAAATGTAAATTTTGTCAACATTTATTACTACACTAGCATACAGATGACCTCAAGTCTATCATGTATTGACTAAAAGCCATAAAACTCATAGAGTCTTATGCCAAGTGCCAATAACAGAATATCTAAATAAAAACCGAATATATAAATACATACAGAGGTTTTAGAGTTTCTAATGCAAAATAAGTTTTAAGAGTTCCATCGTTTTTTAAGTTAAGATTGTTTCCATAATGATGCCGTGGAAGATCCATTTATGGTTCCCTGAAGAAGCTTTATTAGAACCTTTTTTTTTTTCTTAGTGTGAAGAATATTTTAATAACTGTGGATCCATGATGAAAACATAAAGAACGTTTTCTCCAATGGAAAGGCTCCATGGAGGTTCTTCATGCTGATGCCAATAAAAAAACACAGTGGGAGAAAAAAAGTCTAAGTGAGTTATAAACCTGCTTTTAAAAGTGAATTTTATCAACATTTAGAAGTACTAGCATACAGATGAAATCAACTATATATCCACTTAAAGGGTTAGTTCACCCAAAAATGAAAATTAGCCCACAAATTAATCACCCTCAAGTCATCCTAGGTGTACATGACTTTCTTCTTTCAGACGAATCCAGTCGGAGTTATATAAAAAATGGTCTTTGATCTTTCAAGCTGTTTAATGCCACTCAGCGGGTGTTGCATGCATCAGTCCAAAAGAAGCATCATGCGCCCATCCATAAAAAAAGTGTCTCACACGGCTCTAAGCTAGATTAAAGTCATTATTATGTTTTGAATATGGATATTTTTCTTACAAAAACGCATCGATTCGCTACAGGAGGCCTTTGTTCAGCCCCCGAAGCCGTGTGAGACACTTTTTTTTTATGGATGGGCGCTTTTTATTGAACTTCTTTTGGACTGAAGCATGCAACACCCGCTGAGTGGCATTAAACAGCTTGAAAGATCAAAGACAATTTTTTATATAACTCAGACTGGATTCGTCTGAAAGAAGAAAGTCATATACACCTAGGATGACTTGAGGGTGAGTAATTTGTGGGATAATTTTCTTTTTTGGGTGAACTAACCCTTTAAAGCCAATAAAACTCACATTTTAATTTCATAGGGTCTTCAAAGGGCCAACAACAGGGCATCTAAATAAACACAGAGATTTTAGAGTTTCTAATGCAAAAGAAGTTGTATTTAAAGAGTTCCACCATTTTTAAAAATAAAGGTTCCAAATAGAGTGTTTCCACAGCGATGCCATAGAAGATCCATTTCCATTTCCAGCGAACAGTTCTTAAAAGAACCATTTTTTCACTCTTAAAAATAAAGGTCATTTATTGGCATCAATGGTTCAATGAAGAACCTTTAACATCCATAGAATCTCTCCATTCCACAAAACGTTCTTTACAGTGGAAAAAAGCTTCATTATTGTTATTCAAATGTTTTTTCGAATAAAAAATTATTATTGTAAGTAATGTTTACTGAAATGTTCTTCTAAATGGTTCTTCTATGGCACTGCTGTGAAAAGTCCCTTTTGGAACCTTTATTTTTAAGAGTGTAAAGAAAATATATGACCCTGGAGCACAAAAGCAGTGTTAAGTCGCTGGGGGATATTTGTAGCAATAGCCAAAAATACATTGTATGGGTCAAAATTATACATTTTTCTTTTATGCCAAAAATCATTAGGATATTAAGTAAAGATCATGTTCCATGAAGATATTTTGTACATTTCCTACTGTAAATATATCAAAACTTAATTTTTGATTAGTAATATGCATTGCTAAGAACTTCATTTGGACAACTTTAAAGATGATTTTCTCAATATTTAGATTTTTTTGCACCCTCAGATTCCAGATTTTCAAATATTGTCCTATCCTAACAAACCATACATCAATGGAAAGATTATTTATACAGCTTTCAGAAGTTGTATAAATCTCAATTTCGAAAAATTGACACTTAAGACTGGTTTTGTGCTCCAGGCTCACATTTTAATAATTTAAAGAAACTTTTTTTCACTATAAAGAGCCTTTTGTCCAGTGGAAAGGTTCCATGGATGTTAAAGGTTCTTTACGGAACCATCAACGCCAATAAAGAACCTTTCTTTTTGCATGCAGTGGCGGAAAAGTCTGAGACCACAATAAAAAAGCAGACAAAGTTTCACTCAGATTAATATACTGATGAAATAGGACAGATGCAACATTTGACGAGTGCTCTCAGACTTTTGTCCCATTGGCTCTCAGGATTTCTGGGCTGTGTGAGAACTTGAGCCGAATAAGCAGGATGAATTACCGCGTTTCACTCCTGTTTGAGCTCATGACTGAGCCTCAGCGCACATTCACTCAATAGTAAGCACATCCTTAAACTCACAGCTTGGCCCAGCGATCAGTCAAAAGGAGAGCTGAGGTCACTGAAGGACTGTTTAGAAAAGAGCGCACATAATAATTGCCATCATGCTGGGAAGCCTTTTAAAGAGCCTATTCTTGTACATGAGAAACCTTCTCTGACTCCAGATTATTGATTCCCTTGAGTTTGTGTTGAGAATGAGGGTCTGAGCAATAAACTCGCGATTTAGTACACTAGAAGTTTTCGTTTTATGGGGGATTTTTTTTTAGCTTTTTGTATCCTAGAAGTATGTATTTGATCAAACGGCATGACGTTTTCTTCGTACGTATGCTTTATTGAAACAAGAAATTGAGCCACTGAAGAACTTGGCAACCTGTTTTTTACTCATTAGGTTTTAGTTACGCCATGAACCATGATTGGTAGTCAGAGACTGGTAGTAAATGTTACAAATAATTTTTTAAAAAGTCAAGAAACAAATTGCATTAAATGTGATTTAAAAGTGGAAAGACTGAAATAGTATTTTCTTGTAAAACGTACTCCGATAATCTTTATTTACAATTTCGAAAAATAATTTTTCACAGTTTGGTGAGACGCAGGTGGTATTAGAGGGAGGGGCATGCAAATTCTACAGAGCACCTGATTGGACAATAATTTAGCCACGCCCCCGAGTGCAGCATGACTCACCAATAATTGTGCTCCTTTTTCCCAGAAGAGAAAACTGTAAACCTGCTTTAAATGTGAACTTTGTCAACATTTAGAAGTGCTAGCATACAGCTGATCTCAGATCTACTATATTTGCACTAAAACCCATAAAACTCTTTGATTCCATAGAGTCTTCAAAGTGCCAACAGAATATCTAAAGAAATGCAGAGGTTTTCTAACTCAGACTTTCTAATGCAAAAGGAGTCGTCTTTTCAGAGCTATATGTTTTTTATATATATATTGGAGAGAGGGATTGATGTGGATGCTCAGAATAATGCACGATTACATCATGTATATTCTGGAACTGGAATAAGGCCAAAACTCCTTTCTAATATTTTATGCTTCACACATTCTCACTGGGGAGTTGAATTAATTCAAGAGATAAACCCTCAAATGAATATGTTGCTGCAAAAACTGTCTAATTAAAGACTCTAAAAATAAAGAAACGATTAATGTGAAGCTATAATAGCTTAAAGTCAGCATGAAATCAAAATTAACCCTATTTGCTTCCATAATACCAGTTCCTAGTCAATTGTGCATGACTGTAGGTTTAATCAGACTGCATTATTATATTATATTATATTATATTATTATATTATTTAGGTTTGCTATAGGCTCCATTGTGAATTTTAACTGGACAGAGATTAAGGCTGAACAAAAAGAAAAATACTTTTAATATATTATTTTCAAAGCATTAAAGAAATTCATATGGGCCTATTTAATTATGTTTATAAGTAAAATATTTTGTAAAAATTATTAGGCTTACACTGTAAGTAACATGAGCAAAACAGGCAATTAAATTGTTAATAGCATTTATTTGTTTGACAATTAATCATCAGCAATTAATTGTCTGTCATTATCTTACAGTCTAAAAAACAATTAAAATTAGAATATTTTGTCAGTATCTTATTTTGTTAGTTCACATTATTTAAAAACGTCTTGGTAAAATATGATACACATTATTTCATATCATATTATAAACATTAACAAGAAGATTTTCTCAAGCTGCTTTGAATACAATGTGAAAGGCGCTATACAAATACAGTAAATTAGGATTTTTAAAAATATTTTATTGTAATATAGAATCATAATGTAGAATTTCATTTCATTTTAATTTATGTATTTTTTATTTTTACTTCTTGCTTTTATTGTTTATAGTTCTTATTAAACATATGATTGCTATTTTATAAAAATTAAAAAAAAACAATCCGTAAAGCACTTTGAATTACCACTGTGTATGAAATGTGCAAAATAAATAAACTTGCCATGCAAGAAAAAAAATTGATGTCATTTCAGCCCTTCCAATCTATAATATTACTGCAAACATCCAGTCATAAATTGTTCATTTTGTAATTTTCTATGTGTTCTATTCTGATCTAGTTTAAGTCTAATTTAGAGGGGAATAAATGTGCATCATCTGACAGAAGGACATGTAATTTCTCTGTTCTCTGTGGTTTGAAGTTTACAGTGGTTCACCGCCGGACTGAGCCGTGGTCCTCACCTTATCTGACTGACCAGAGCTTGTCGTGTCCAATTAGAGAAACACAGCTTTGTTCTAAACCCGTCTCCCTCAGGCCAGCGCTCAATTCAAGTACTAGATGAAAGACACCACATTATGGAGCTCTTCAGGGAGTCTGAATCCACAGTATTCCAATCTTCAGCTGATTCTGATTTAATGTCAGGATATTGGTGCAAGTAATTTCCCAAATCCGTGTAATAACACGACAGGAAATGTCTTGAGGAGACCAAATTACTTTGTAGGTTTGATGCAGATACCACACAGTTGCAATTACGCTCATGCCTCATTAAGGCTAAGCACATCAGCACAATACATGTAAACAGGGACACATTTGCATGTGAGCAAGACTGAATATGTTATGGGTCCTTGGGAGGTTTTCATACGGATTTTATTATTTGGCACACAAGAGGAATGGCACCATGTAATCGCGCTGTTGTTGCAAGCAATACAAAATAAGTACACTGTCACCCAGCTAACAAAAATATGTTCTGAAAACCTTCCTGTTCAGTTATGAAAATGGTATTACTGATTTTTTTTTAATTTTTGTATTTGTTGTTCCTGGTCAAAAATGACCTCAAAAAAGCATTATTTGTGGATCATTCAGAAACTGATGTGCATGAGCTCAGATCAATGAGGCCTACAATCAGTCTGTTCCAAACAGAAATACAAAACCTGTGCTGACTGAAAGAAAACAGGTTGATAAAAAGATAGAATCCAATATTTGGCAATAATATCGCATGATGAGAGATTTACAATGTAGGCCAGTCATTTTTGACTGGGACCCAATCTAACAAGGAACATTCCTATAACTTTCACTAACTTTTTTTTCTCCATGTAAATGTTAGGACAAAACATTCTTAAAATAATGCTTATGGAATGTTCTCATAACACTAATATTCGATATACATTCTCATAATGTTGAGAGCAAACGTTCTTATACGAATGTTCTTGGAACGTGATGCTATTTTTATAATCTCGGAACTCGGAACTTTCATTCTTCAGTAATAACGTTCTCATAACGTTTTCAAAATGAATGTTCCTTTAACATTCGCAAAATGCTAGCAACATGCTAATCACGTTAGAAACATGCTAGTAACATGATTAGCAACATGCTAACAACAGTAAATGATAATCATGCTAGCAACATGCTAGCAACATGCTAATCACGTTAGAAAACATGCTAGCAACATGCTAACATGCTAATCATGCTAGAAACATGCTATCAACAGGCTAACTAAATGTTAATCATGCTAACAAAAAGCTAGCAACATGTTAATCACGTTAGAAACATGCTAGTAACATGATTAGCAACATGCCAACTACAGTAAATGCTAATCATGCTAGCAACATGCTAGCAACATGCTAATCACGTTAGAAAACATGCTAGCAACATGCTAACATGCTAATCATGCTAAAAACATGCTATCAACAGGCTAACTAAATGTTAATCATGCTAACAAAAAGCTAGCAACAGGTTAATCACGTTAGAAACATGCTAGTAACATGATTAGCAACATGCCAACTACAGTAAATGCTAATCATGCTAGCAACATGCTAGCAACATGCTAATCACGTTAGAAAACATGCTAGCAACATGCTAGCAACATGCTAATCACGTTAGGAAACATGCTATCAACAGGCTAACTAAATGTTAATCATGTTAACAAAAGGCTAACAACATGCTAATCACGTTAGAAACATGCTAGTAACATGATTAGCAACATGCCAACTACAGTAAATGCTAATCATGCTAGCAACATGCTAGCAACATGCTAATCACGTTAGAAAACATGCTAGCAACATGTTAACATGTTAATCATGCTAGAAACATGCTAGCAACAGGCTAACTAAATGCTAATCATGCTATCAACATGCTAATCACGTTAGAACACTTGGTAGCAAAATGTTAACATACATGCTAACTAAATGCTAATCATGCTAACAACATGCTAATCACGTTAGAAAACATTTTAGCAACATGCTAACTACATGCTAATCATGTTAGAAACATGCTAGCAACATGCTAATCACGTTAGAAACATGCTAGAAACATGTTAGCGACATGCTAATCATGTTAAAAACATGCTAGCAACATGCTAATTATTCTAGAAACATGCTAGCAACATGTTAACTACATGTCTAATCTATCTATCTACATTTTCAAAGTTCAAGCTTTTACAACTGCTTTAAACTTTCAGGCTAGGCTTCCTCACGCCAACCTCAAAGTTTGTCTTGACAAAATTTTGTCTAGTTACATTTTAAAAATGTTAGACAAATGTCCAACTAGACCATTTCAGGAAAAATCATTCCATGAACGATGTATAAATAATGTTTATGCGCTGATATTTTGAGAACGTTCTATTAATGTTACTGGAAGAATGTTTGTTCATAACCTTGCCACAATGCTCCGAGAACATTCCCTGTCCCCTGTAAAGACTCAACGTGACACCGGCCTGCTCTCTGTGCAGGAAAGGTTAGTCCGGAATTTATTACCTCAGCGCACACACACTAACTGCTGGGCTCTTGTTTCTTGCCTGGTTTCAAAGGTCCAGGGCAGCAGATTGTAACCAGAGAGTCAGAATGGGATGGAATGTTCCATCGGTTTACAGCACAGCACCTGAAGCCCCATTGTGCCAGAGCCTCAAGCTTGTTAATGCTGATATCATCATAATCCCTCAGGCCATGGATGGGTGTATTTGTCGCTCTTCAGCTGTCAGCAGATAGTCTGTGATCCACTGGCTCTTGTTTTGGAGCAGCGCAATATCACACTAATGAGGCGGCACAAGCCAAATACCCACAAGAAAGAAAAACCCAGTAATGAGATCTCTTGAACATCTCAAGTGATTCTCCTAGACGGAAACGGGATTAAATGGAACGCAAACTGAGGCGGCCTGCTTCTTCTGAGAAACAGTAATCTCACGTGTGTCTCTCCTCGAGGGTTTCAGAAGAGATCTCGACGATTTCTCAAACCAGTCTCAGAGCCAAACTCAAAATGCACTGAATTCAATATGAGCTCAAATATTTCTAATAGGATTCTCCTAAAATCATTAATGCATTAATATGCTTTTACGGTGTGGCATCAGTTGCCTCATTTGATTCTGTGAGCAAAAATAGGAAATATATTTAAAAATCTAGTTTTCATAAATAGGTCAAATTATCTGATTGTAAAAAAGAGTTATTATATTTAACTAAAACTAAACCAAAAAAAATGTTACTTGAAATAAAATATGAAAAACTTTTTATTTCAGCTAGTTGCCAAGGCAATTAAATTTTTTCACATTTTAAATGGATGTACTAAAATAATTAAAACTATCTAAACAATATATAGCCAAAAACTACTAAAAATGGCAAAAACACAGCAAAATTACTAAAACTTTAACCAGAAATAGTATAGCAATGATGCTGTAATGTGGTGTTTGTTTTCATGTTCATGTTTTCCATGTCTTTTATTTTGTAATTGTTTCATGGCCCCTATTTGTGTCATGCTTCCCTTGCCTCATGTCTCTCTGCCTTGTGTATGTGTCATGCTCAGGGTCCTTTTAGTTAGTTATTTAGTTAGTCAGTCATTGATTGATTGATTGATTGATTGCATTTGTATGTTTCTGCATAATATTGAGATTTTCACATTTTAAAAAGTTTTAGAATTTTTTTAAGTTTTGTTAAAATAAGAAATAATTACACTTTTTAGTATTGCAAACTATAAAAAAGGCAATTGCAACTTTTTATCTCACAATTCTGACTTTCTTTCAGGATTGTGAGTTTTTATCTCGCAATTCAGACTTTATATCTTGCAATTCAGAAGAAAAGTCAGAATTGTGAGAAAAAGTTGCAATTATACCTTTTTATTTGTTTATTTATTTCATTCCGTGGCAGAAATTGGCTTCCATACATGTTCCTCTGGGTTGTCTCAAAACATTTTCTTTTACATTCACTTCGGTTTCTCTAGATTACAAACAGCAGGCCTCACATTCACTCCGGTGTGATTAATTAAGCCGGGCTGACTGGATAATAAAGATATGTTCCACTAACTCCTGTTTGTTTTCTGGGAGCGAGTGCACGCCGTGCTGTGCTGCGCCGCATACTAAACAGAGCGTGAGTCCAGCACATGAATGTTAAAGCGATGTGAAGCGTACAGGCCTGTTCTGGCTAACAGGGCTGAATAAAAACAGCCCATTAATGCAAGTTCAGTAACAGAGGAAAACACCGCTTTAATGCTTTCATTCCAAAAGCTGATTAGCTGAAAAAAATTGCATGCAATTTTTGCTTTGCTTACATCAACAACAGATACTTTAATGTGCGCTTACTATCTTTTTGCATGATAAAAGAAATTTAAATCTAAGAAATGAGTAGTTCACTTCAGTCATACTAGTGATCTAAAGCAAGTGCTTTATTATCATGAGATCACATGATTAGCAGAAGAAGAACATGTTTGGTTCAAATGCTAAAAATTAAGCATAGTTTTAGAAGCATTTATAATTTTTTGCATTATGACATTTTATTACATTCATTTAAACACTAAATTTCATTAAAAAATAATGATATATAATTAAAAAATGACACATTTCAGTTATTTAATACAAGACACTATTTGCAAAACCATTGTTTTATTCCTTTCTGTATTAGATAGTATTTTCTTCGTTTTTTTATTTGAGTGATAAAACGAAGAATCCAAAATCTAGTATGTCAACAAAATCAAACAAGAATTTTGAACCTGACTTCATCCAACGTTCAGATTTATGTTCTTGAAATGCATGCAAATGAGTGCATACTTAATAAGAAAATGCCTCATTTGCATATTTAAACATAACATTTCAGAAAACTTGTAATACAAACAAATTTTGCATTTGATGCAAGTAATGAACTGGGGACGTATGGTGACATCTATTAAATTTATATATATTTTTTTTAAATGTTAACCCTATTCGCCTGTAGAGTCTTGCATTAAATAAAATGTATGCACCATATAAATTAATTTCTACTGATTTAACTTCCCTGAAAAAAAAATCACTGTATTACGGTATTGATTTACTGCAATTCAGTACATCAATAAAAAAAAAAAAAGTGTTACATTAATAGTAATCTAATGAGAGTCACCGCTAATAATCATTATATTATTAAAAATGGACATTAATGGACCATAAATGGACACATTACAATATTTGTGTGATAAAATAACATATTTTATGCAATAATGTTAGAATGCAAAAATAAAATTACCATTTCTATCCATCCAGCCATTTTCCAATCCTATTTATCTATTTTTCTAAAAATATAATTTTTTACTTTTTTTTTATTTTTTTTATTTGCATTCTACAGTGAAATATGATTTGGACGTTGCATGCTTATGGAAGATCAATGGGAATGCTAATGGAGGATAGTTTTGTTTAGATATTGCAAACCTCCTTGGACCAAAACATAGAGGTGAATTCAGGTAAACTGGGACACTTTTTGCTTAAAAAAAGAAAAAAGAAATCCCAACTAACCTGAACTCATCCTGTGTGAATTAAATTGAGGCACGAGAACAACTAACAACAAGAAGCCTTTCAGGATGTCATGTCTGAGCAGCATTATGACATCAGACAGCTGAGTGAACACCATGTTAACACAGATGTGTCTGTTAATGGCTGTAAACGGGATGAACGCCTCATATATAGACGTATCATGTGGACTGAGATGAAGCCATACGAGAGCCGCTCTTTGAGTAAGACTCTGCATCTCCTCCAGGATTATTTTTAGAGTCCTTGTATCACAGACAGCGACAAATGTCAGAGCGGCAGATCTTAACTGCCTTCTAACATCTCATCCCAAATAACCTATGAGACGGAGGAGAGCAGGGCCGCTCAGTAACCATCATCAGCCGCATTAAAGTGATAAAGTGATGGCGCCCTGTCTTAACACCAGCCTCCTGCGAGCGCTGAACTGTACAGTCGCATCAGCTTATTATTTGTGCTCAAGAGCTCATTATTGTGCGTGTGATATGTTACCCAAGCCTCACGGCGTCTGCAGCGTCTGGATATGATGTGTGAAACGGGGACAGTGACTGGAACACTTTTGGGCTTTTGCTCCTTTATTCAGAAAGATTTCGGCGCAAAACTTTGAAATCTTGCCATCTTTGACATACATTGAGTTGCATATGATTAGATGAAGTACATGAAGGCTGCTGTTGTTATATGTGTGTGTGTACACACACACACACACACACACACACACACACACACATACATACATACATACTGTACATACATGTATTATTAAGAGTTACAGCAAAAGCATGCTGGGATGTGTATAAGACAGCTGTTAAATTCATAAAGAGAAGAACAAGACAAATTTTCTGTGTGTTATAAAATAAATATGTTTGTT
>NW_015632479.1:276895-285106 GCF_001515625.1 Sinocyclocheilus rhinocerous
TTATATTATATTATATTATATTATATTATATTATATTATATTACAGGCCTAGACAGAAAATAACTAAATTAAGACTTTTTGTACTTAACTCACTTAAAATATTTGGTAACACTTTATTTTAAGGTGTCCTTGTTACACATGTTACATGTACTTACTATTATAATAACAATTACTTATGCATAATTACATGCAAGTACAAACTCTAACCCTAACCATATAGTAAGTACATGTAGTTAATTAATATTACTTAGTATTTAAATGCATAATTACACTGTAACAAGGACACTTTAAAATAAAGTGTAACCAAATGTTCTATAGATTATTAAAATGTTGTTACCACTAAGAAAAAAATAGTTATTTTAAGAACTGTTCATTGAAAGGTTAGTATCTTTGTTTTTAAAAGTGTACTTGATAACATTCTTGTAACACAAAGTAACAAGGAAATAAGACCATAAATAATCAGGTTGGTGTTTTGGTGAGTCTGTATGTTGCACACACACACACACACACACACACACATACATACATACATTCTGTACATACATGTATTATTAAGAGTTACAGCAAAAGGATGCTGGGTTGTGTATAAGACAGCTGTTAAATTCATAAAGAGAAGAACAAGACAAATTTTCTGTGTGTTATAAAATCTATATGTTGCTGTTTGTCATCAAATAAGGTTCAAAACAACCTAAAAATGTTTAAGTTTTGAAGGAGTGAAAAGTCCTATAATTTTTAATATTATATTATATTATATTATATTATATTATATTATATTATATTATTAAAATACAAAAAAATATATAATGGTTATTATATTTGGTTATTATTTACAAAAAAAAAACATAATGAAAACATTTGTATTATATTATATTATATTATATTATATTATATTATATTACAGGCCTAGACAGAAAATAACTAAATTAAGACTTTTTGTACTTAACTCACTTAAAATATTTGGTAACACTTTATTTTAAGGTGTCCTTGTTACACATGTTACATGTACTTACTATTATAATAACAATTACTTATGCATAATTACATGCAAGTACAAACTCTAACCCTAACCATATAGTAAGTACATGTAGTTAATTAATATTACTTAGTATTTAAATGCATAATTACACTGTAACAAGGACACTTTAAAATAAAGTGTAACCAAATATTTGTCATGTGTCTCTCACTACTGAAACAGCCTGTTATTTTGGGACTATATAGAGGGCTGGATTGTGCTTGCGCTCACCTAATACAGCCTCAATCGATACGCAGCAGATTACATTATCAGTTTCCCTGCATTCACTGCCTCCCAAACACTGCAGACCTACAGAAGCGCCTGAACCGAGGAGCATTATTACTGAACGGAAATCACTCTCTCAGTTTGACTGTGGACTCATTAAAATGCTCATTCACACAATTCATTTCAAACACGTCCAGTATGTAGAAGTGCTGAATAGCATGTGTTCATTTCCACACACTCGATTCCTCCTGTTCACTGTTGATGAAATAACACGGACTCTCAACATTAACGGTGTGGGTCATTTACTGAACGACTGATTTAAAAAAAGAGCTTCATCACAAACACATCAGCTGCCATTTATGGGGGACGTCACGTCATTGTGCTGTCAGAAAACCTGGAAATCACTGCTGATCAATGCATGGGAATTATGACTGTGGAGATTTTAGCTTCATGCACAAGAGAAAATATTAGATATGGAAGAGAATTAAACGCCACTCAGAGTCGTTTTTCCTCAAATCTGGCAACTGTTTGATGCTATTCTGATTAGTTGATGAAATGTTCAAGTCTCTCTCTTGCTAAAGAGCAGTTTTCCACAGACTGAATTTATTTCACGGCCAATCCTTCCTGCAGCACAATGCACTGATTGACTCACTTCCACACAGCGGAAAGTGAAATTGGAAAGGATTCATCATAACTTTCTAGCAGGAGGCGCAGACAGAGTCTGACAATCTGAAGTGCTGCGGAGGAGGAGGAGGAAAGACATGAGATCGGCCGTCTGCAGCGAATCAATGCACCGCTAGAAATGCCTTCATTATTAGTCTTAATTTAGTTAAAGAAATAGTTCAACCCAAAATGAAAATTCTCTCATTATGTTCTTGATTCAAACTTGCATTCTTTTATTTTATTTTTCTGTAAACACACACACACACACATGCACACTCACACACACACACACTCACACACGCACGCACACACACACTCACACACACACACACACCTTCTTAGAGAAAAATGGTATCTGTGAGGATTTCCAGTCAGGATTTAGACCGTATCATAGTACTGAGACTGCTCTCATTAGAGTTACAAATGACCTGCTCTTATCATCTGATTGTGGTTGTATCTCTCTATTAGTGCTATTGGATCTTAGCGCTGCGTTTGACACTATTGACCACAACATTCTTTTAAATAGACTAGAAAACTTTGTTGGCATTAATCGAAGTGCATTAGCATGGTTCAAATCATACTTATCTGACCGCCATCAATTCGTAGCAGTGAATGAAGAGGTATCATATCGATCACAAGTGCAGTATGGAGTACCTCAAAGCTCAGTACTAGGGCCATTACTCTTCACACTTTACATGTTACCCTTGGGAGATATCATCAGGAAACACGGTGTTAGCTTTCACTGTTATGCTGATGATACTCAGCTCTATATTCATCGCGGCCCGGCAAAACATACCAATTTGAAAAACTAACAAAATGCATAGTCGAAAAAATGAAACATCTCAACACGTTATCACGGTATGTTTCACAAAAATACCACTTTTGTTGGAAAAGGAGCATTAGCCACCCTGGAATACAATACATGTGATACAGTAACGTGATATGGTACAGTACTGTAAATACTCTAGATACAGTCTGAGTAGAGTAGAGAGTTGAAGACATACCTGTTTTCCAGTCGGAATGTCCTTATTATGGATGAAACTGTGAAACGGCTTAGATTAGGATGGACTCTCTGCCCAGCTTCCCTCATAGTCAGGCCATGGTTTATGACATGGTCCACCAAAGTTGCTCTTATGTCATCCGAAATAATGGTCCTTGCGTGGCCTCTTCCACCACGTCCTCCTCTCTCCCTCTCTAATGCATGTTTCTGGTCTTATTGTTAATGATACACAATATTAAAATTCTGTCTTATTCTGTGTTATTAGCACATGACTATTTAGCAGATAATCATTAAATGGCAATATTATAAATCTATAATATTTTTAAACAAATGCTGAATTTAAGCATGACAACATTATAATGTATAGTGCGACAACCAATATTTAATACATTATGAATCAATTATAAGTGGTACGTTTTTTAAATGAATAAGAAACTACATAAATACAGCAGTAGTTTAAAATATTAACAGCTATGTTAAAGTATGCTGGGTTGTGTTTAAGTGAGCTGTTGTTGAATTCATAAAGAGAAGATCGAGACATTTCCTGCATTATAAAATCTATATGTTGCTGTTTATTTTAAAAATATGGCTTAAAACAACCCAAATATTTACCTTTTGAATAAGAGAAACAGTTTTATTTAAAACATTATATTTAAAATGTTGTCATTTTTCAAAATATGTTGATGAATTTAAATTAAACATTTAATTAAATATCCAATATCAGCCAATACTGATGAATTCAATCATCTCTAATGTTGAACAATAAACAGTACACTTTCAGAAAAAAAGGTACAATAGCTGTCACTAGGGCGGTACCTTTTGTACCTTTTTTTCTGAGAGTGTATGGTACCAAAAAAAGTGCATATATTGATTTCCCCCCCCCCTAATATTTAATATAAAAGTGACTTATAATGGTCACTTTTTTATTTCTGATGAATAAAATCCCACCCTGCATGTTTTGAGCATGCTTTTACAGTGAAATCAAACAATCAAACACAAAGTTCATACTCGCTTGTTATGCATTTGTTGAATATGTTGGCTGATAGGAACAGAGCTGGGCTTTGTCTCAGATTAATTCTGCTCTGCTAAGCTCTCTGAGCTCTCTGCAGAAACCCTGATTGAGGAAGAGCTGGATAAGTGCGAGAGGATCGTCCATCCAGAGCTGCTCAAAGAAATCATCGAAATTATATAACGTCTGATGCCAGGCTTGTGTAAGTAGTGGTTTAAAGCCATAGCGTCATCTGTGAGGCTATAATTCGGGGCTGACTTACAAAGGATTCATTTAGTAAGCCCTCGAAAAATGGCTTTAAACAGAATGGAGACTATTATATAAAAATAATCGTATCGAGGGAATGTCGCACTTCAAAAGTCAGCTGTAAAATTACATTTATGCATTTGGTCAAAGCGAACTCGATGACCAGAAATCTGCGAATGTTGGAAGACCCCAGTGTCACAGCTAACAAAAATATGTTTTCAGAACGTTTTGCTAATGTTTCTATTAAGCTATAAACACATTATCTCGGAACGTTCTCTGAATGTTTAAAAACGTTTTTCTTGGTTTTGCGAACGTTCCATTTGATCATTTTGCAAACATTATGTAAACTTTGTTACTTATTTATGTTACTTTTGTATTTTGTTACTTTTGAATGTTCTCTAAACGTTCTGAAACATTTAAAAAGCAGACAAATGTCTAACTAAAACGTTTCAGAAAAAAAAACATTCTATGAACAATGTATCAATGTTTTTGTGCTAATGTTTTGAGAATATTATCAACGAACGCTCTATTAACGCTACTGGAAGAATGTTTGTTCAAAATTTTGAGAAAAATGCTTTAGAAAATAATCTATAATTCCATATGCAGAAATAATGTTTTTTTTTTCTGCTAATGTTTTAAGAATGTTATTAAAGACCAGATAACTTTGAACAAACGTTCGATTTTATAACAAACGTTACTTTAAGAACGTTTATTAAGAACTTCAAAAAAAAGTTTCAGAAAAACATTCCATAAAGGTTTCGAGATTTCAGAAAAAAAAACATTCTATGAACGATGTATCAATGTTTTTGTGCTAATGTTTTGAGAATATTATCAACGAACGCTCTATTAACGCTACTGGAAGAGTGTTTGTTCAAAATTTTGAGAAAAATGCTTTAGAAAATAATCTATAATTCCATATTCAGAAATAATGTTTTTTTTTTCTGCTAATGTTTTAAGAATGTTATTAAAGACCAGATAACTTTGAACAAACGTTCGATTTTATAACAAACGTTACTTTAAGAACGTTTATTAAGAACTTCAAAAAAAAGTTTCAGAAAAACATTCCATAAAGGTTTCGAGAATATTATTAAAGACCAGATAACTTTGAACAAACGTTCTATTAATGCTACTAGAAGAACGTTCATTCATAATTTTGAGAAAAATGTTTCAGAAGAAAAAAAAGAAATAAACTATGTATAAATAATGTTTTTGGCGGTATGTTTTGAGAACGTTATTAAGACCAGCTAACACTGAACATTCTATTAATGTTACTGGAAATATGTTTGTTCATAACTTTGAGAGAAACTTGCCAGCAGTAATAGAAGTAACAGAAGAACTGTAATACAAAACTGTAGTTGAAGTAGTAATAGAATATATATATATATATCATCCCTCCACCTGTGTGTGTGTGTGTGTGTGTGTGTGTATAAATATATATATATATATATGAAGAGAGGGAAGCTTCAGACTGAAGCTCTTTGTTTGCTGCAGTCATATACTGAGGGCTCATAACATGTTCGGCGTTGTAAACACTGACGGAGGGATGATATAAAGTGTGAGAGGAACTCGTTGACTCAGCCTGGCTAACAACACACTGTCAGATCTGCTAATATTCTACTAACAAGGGAGCGATTACTCTGTTTCCCACTGCAGTGGCACAAACACACGCGAAAGCCAAGCAAACAATGCATGAAGGTCAGCGGCTCTGCTCTTACTGAAATGATCTTTCTGACCTGTTGCCCACAGGGTCAGTGATGCAGTCATGTGACACGGCCCACACTGAGGGCGTACAGTAGTGTGTGTGTGAGTGTGTGAGTGAGTGAGTGTGTGTGTGTGTGTGTGTGAGTGTGTGAGTGTGTGTGTGTGTGTGAGCGTTTGTATGTGTGTGGGTATGTCCCCATAACGTGATGAATACACAACATGTGTGTGTGTGTGTGTGTGTGTGAGTGTGAGTGTGAGTGTGTGTGTGTGTGAGTGTGAGTGTGAAACACGTCCGAGTGCACTGGCACAGACACGGCCGCTGCTGTGAGCTAGTACAGTACAGTTAAATGTCTGAAGTTGATTATCTGGTTGATGACTTGAGAGTGTGTGTGTGTGTGTGCGTGTGTATGTACGTGTGTGTGTTAGAGAGTGTGTGGACGCCTATTTATCATATTTCATATTTAACATTTTAAAAATATTTCTATATTTCATATTTAAAAATATCTATGTTTATAGTGCATTTTTAACATGTTCGGTGTGCTACAGCAAAAACTGAATAAATTAGATGTTGTACAAGTTTATGTACATACAAATTATTTTATGAGTCAATAATATTATGAATATTTATTCATAAAAATGATTTTATTAATGAATAAACCACTCATGAAACACTGCACAATACACAGTTGCAAATTGAATGTAAATGTAACAAGAATCAAATATCAAAATATTGGTTTGCAGTCACTGAATATAAGTATCAAACAATATTTTAAGTTATTGCAAAATAAACTTACTGTATATAAAAAAGTAGTTGACCGAGCAGGGAAACGGACTTGATTTATTTGCAGTGTTTAATGGATGTTTGTACTCTCTGGTTGATCTTGCTAAGAATTATGGGTAGTGTAGTTCTTGATGTGAAAAACTAGATCTGTATTGAAAGATTGATATGATATTGTTAAGAATCTGTTTCTTTATGGACAAAATAACCTTGAATTCCTGGAGCATATCATTTATAGTATGAGGAAATAAATTTTTTCCCCTCAATTGTTTTGTATTGTTTTAACCAGAATAGTTTCTGGCACAATATCTGTATGTAAACGTTCCAAGGCCTTTGATAAGGACTGGTTATAAAGGACGCCTCAGTCACGCAGCTGTAAGTATCTCAGAGCGCTTTGAGAATCTATCACAATAAATAGCTCATAACTCGCCTGACGATAAGCGATCTGCCGCAGCCGTTGCTATCTGTACAGGTGACGTTTAATCAGCTGCTTATATTACTCAGAGAGTTATTGATTAAGCCAAAGTGCACATACAGAGTCTCTAGCCATTTATTACCTGACATTTACTCAAAGCCAACAGAGCAAAGTTTTGTGAGCCTGGAGAAAGAATCTAATTAGTGTTTGTCAGCAGGTTTAAAACCAACCGATCTTTAGTGATTGTAGAATTGGCTCACTTTGATATAAAACACGCAGAGCATATTCTTAGCATCAGAGTGATGTATAAACATGCATATAAATATATACACTGCAAAAACATTATATATATAAAATTACGATTTTTTTCTGCTCGCCAAGGCTGCATTTATATGAGCAAAAATACACTGTGAAATTTTTTTTGTGAATTGTGAAATATTATTACAATTTATAATATTTTCTATTTTAATATATCTAAAAATATAAAAATTATATATTATAAAATAATTTATTTAAAAATCAGCATATTAGAATGATTTCTGAAGATCATGTGACAACTGGACACTGCTGAATGTCTGAAACCACTAGTGACAACACTTTAATTTATTAATTAATTGTATATCATCATAACAATTTGAGCAAAAAGTTGAAATGAAGATCTGTCAAAATAATATATACATAGCCGTTCAAAGGCTCACCGAGGCTGCATTTAATTTGATCAAAAATACAGTAAAATCAGTAAAAATTTTGAAATATTATTACAATTATGTGAATATCTGTAATTTATTTCTGTGATCAAAGCTGAATTTTCAATACAGTAAAAAACGGTGAAATATTATTACCATTCAAAACAGCTGTTCTCTATGTGAATATCTGTTAAACTGTAATGTATTTCTGTGATGCGCAGCTGTATTTTCAGCATCATTACTCCAGTCTTCAGTGTCACATGATCTTCAGAAATCATTCTAATATGCTGATTTGCTGCTCAAGAAACAAGATTATTATTACAATTACATGTGATACATTACCATTCCAAAGTTTGGGATAAGTATCTTTTTTTTTTTTTTTTAAAGAAATTGATACTTTTATTCATCAAGGACGCATTAAATTGATCAAAAGTGACAGTAAAGACATTTATAATGTTACATCCATTTCAAATAAA
>NW_015632479.1:287180-292180 GCF_001515625.1 Sinocyclocheilus rhinocerous
ACAGTATGTGTGTGTGTGTGTGTGTGTGTGTGTGCGTGTGTCTGTGTGAACTGTGCTGGCAAAATGAGTCACAATGATAAAATTTTCAAAAATGAGTTATTTTTAAGTTCACATTTTCCTGTAAAAGACCTTCAGAATGATGTATGGTTTGTTGAAATCGGATGAAAAATGACTGAGCTGCACCTGTTTGAAGTCGATAGAGTCAGCAAAGTCAATTTTGAGAATGAGAAAAACCGAGCTTTCTGAAGGTTCCAAAGCAAAATCACAGCGCAACATTGCATCTTTTCCTCTAGTTCTTTTCTTAATAATAATTACTATACCCTATTAATAGTCACAATATAGCTATTTTTTATTTTATCTTTGTTATTATAAATAAGAACAGATGCAAACAGTAGAACAAAACTAATCATGCATTACCTTTTTCATTTTACATCTAAACAGAAGCATTCAAGTAAGAAAACAAATAATCAAACGTAAAAATCCCTTTAGTGTGTTCATTACAAATAAACTGATTATTAAAACTACAAAAGCAGTTCAATCAGCGAGTGACTCCCTCTTTTCTTTTATTGTTAGATTCACATTAATGAGACAGACGGCCGATATATTAAGACCTACTGTAATGCACGGATCTAATATAATATTGTTTTTCCCTAACAGTTCCCCAAACGTTCACTTAAGACATAACAGCTTATGTTTGCGTGAATACTTAAATACTGTAATTCTGTGTATATGTATATTTATCGGATGCGTCAGCGTGAGAAGCGAGTGGAGAAATGGTACTCCTCTCAGACAACGTACAAATAAAGGTAATTAAATATCTGAAATTATTATTTGGAGCATTGGGATCACTAGACGAGGGCTTAATGAACTCGTTTTTGTGAAAACCTAAAAATCAACATTTTTCACTTTTTTTGCCTGTAGCTCAGAATCAGTCCGTGTGCATTCACACTCATTCTGCCAGCACGGCTCACATATAGTACTTTTTTTTTAACATTGTAAAGTATGTTCCTTGCTGATTTTTATTCAAATGTGTTATACTGTATGTTCACACACGTTGCAGACAACAAATAAGGTTTTTCTTCAAATGTGATGTATGTGAATGTATTTTCTTGGATTGAAATATATAGAGTATAAAATATATTTTTAAATGCTTTTAAAAAATACATTTATATTTTTTTAAATATAAAAAAAGTAAAAAAAATGGCTAGAAAATATATTGGTAGAAAATATTAGTATTTACATAAATATTTTTTTTTACATATTTTAGCAAATGTGTGTGTGTGTGTGTGTGTGTGTGAGTGAGCATCTTTTCCTCTAGTTCTTTTCTTAATAATAATTACTATAGCCTATTAATAGTCACAATATAGCTATTTTTTATTTTATCTTTGTTATTATAAATAAGAACAGATGCAAAATTATTAAAACTACAAAAGCAGTTCAATCAGCGAGTGACTCCCTCTTTTCTTTTATTGTTAGATTCACATTAATGAGACAGACGGCCGATATATTAAGACCTACTGTAATGCACGGATCTAATATAATATTGTTTTTCCCTAACAGTTCCCCAAACGTTCACTTAAGACATAACTTTAACTTCTTACTTTTTATTGTATTTTTATTCTTTCTTATAAACTATTATTCAACTTTCTTATAAACTCTTATAAACAACTTCAATTCTTTCTTATAAACCTTTTTATGATTACTATTTAAAAAATATAATTCATCTGTAAAGCACTTTGAATTACCATTGTATAAAATGTGCAATATAAATAAACTTGCCATGCCGAGTTTACAGTAAAGTTTCCTTGTAGCTCACCGATGATAGCCATGTCATTATTTATGGCTGTTATTAGCAGAAATACTAAACCATCTGATTTTCTGTCCAGATCTGCAGATGCTCTGACAGAAGTGTTTGGCACAGTGTCTGAAGCGCTCGGGTTCGGGCTGATTGCAGCTCTCTCTGCTGTGCTTGGCTCGTGTCTCTCTGGGTAAGAGCTTGTCGTGAGCTCTGGTGTCGCTGCACATTTACAGCTGACTTGCATGCTATCTATGTCTCAGCGAGGTCTGACGTCTGGATTGTGTGCGATGTACTGAGGCACATTTTCAGCAGCAGCGACTGGGATAGCATCTTACATCTGAAATTACATCTGTATATCTCTGAACAGGACATGAAAACAGCCTATTAGCTCTTCTGTGCTGAAGTGCAGTGTTATCATCTATGACTTTGCTGGATACAATATTTTCACTTTTAGCACAATGTTATATTAGTATCATAAAATTCAGCAAATATTTGGTTTGGAGTGTATGCTGGCATTTATAATGTAAGAAACTTTTTTTTTTTTTTTCATCCTGGAAGCAGAATCAATTTGATGGGAAAACAACAGCTCAAATATAAAAAATAAAGGTATTTAATGGGATCTGTGATGTTTTGTGGTATTAGTTGTTTTTTTTGTTTGTTTTTTTTCATATAAAAAATAGATGCTGTTTAATAAAATTACTGAAAAAAAATTATAAAAATTTAATTGCTACACTCACAAATAATTACAAAGAAATGGCAAATAACACATTGAATGAAAAGTGAAATTCTGAAGCAGAAAGACTGAATAGTGTTTTTTTGTTTTTTTGTAAAACATAAATTTTTTTTTTTTTTGCAACTTTGAAAAAATAATTTTCACTGGTATGAATTTCAAAACTTAGCAAAAGTGTACACCTTTATGTAAGTGAATAACATCAGCTCTTTATTTCCATCCATCTTTGGCATCCTGTTCATTTTTGTGCAAATCAAGTTATACTTAATGCGATTTAAGTGCTTGAGTTTGTGTTTTTTTGTAAAACATAAATTTTTTTTTTTTTTGCAACTTTGAAAAAATAATTTTTGCTGGTATGAATTTCAAAACTTAGCAAAAGTGTACACCTTTATGTAAGTGAATAACATCAGCTCTTTATTTCCATCCATCTTTGGCATCCTGTTCATTTTTGTGCAAATCAAGTTATACTTAATGCGATTTAAGTGCTTGAGTTTGACCAGTGCTTGTTTCTAAAAGTCTGATAGGATTTTCAGAAGTGCTTTTCTAAACTACCACACATGCATTTATTTATTTATTCATTATTCAAATAAATAAAAGGTTGTACTGCATAAAAACAAGGACCCCAACGCTTATTCTGCACAAAAACAGGCTTTATTGATCGTCTACCTCTGAAATAAAGCTGGAGCTAAACCAGCGTTCCTGCACTGCTCTACTATCTGCATGAAGATCACAGCTCAGCAAAGGATCAGACAGTCAGACGCTTTATTAATGCTACTGGAAGAACGCTTGTTCATAACTCTGAGAGAACATTGCCAGAACCTTCTGTAAGCTGGGTTGTCCAAGGTGCACTGCACAATGTTACTTATTGGAAGAAATAAGCATCACAAATCCGTCATTTGTGAACTGAAAATGAACTGAATCGCTTGCACGTGATTAGCTTTTGTTCACATGCTGTCCGCATTGCACACGATTTACAAAAAGGAATCATGCAAATCAGGTTTTCTGAATGAGGAACAATAATAAAGCTATTTTACATAGAAAGGGCCGTGTTTGTGCAAAAACAATTAACTGTTAAAACAAATAACAATTTCTGTAACCTTTAAATAAATTATTCAAATAACGTTATATTTTGGGTGAAAATAAAATTAATAGAATGTTTAAAAAACGTTTTAGTCATGTTTAAATTGCATTCTAAACACACTACGAAAACTAGACATTTGAACGTTCTTGGAATATTAAAACGGAACATTTTAAATAACATATTGTGTTTAAAATTAAACATGTAAAATCTTTAAAAATCATTTTAGTCACCTTCAAATAACATTCTCATCACAACAAGAACATGTTATATTTGGGGTAAAAATAAAATTAACAGAATGTTTAATAAACTTTTTTTAGTAATGTTTAAATAACATTCTAATCACAACAAGAAACGGTTATATTTTGGGTAAAAATAAAATTAATAGAATGTTTAATAAACTTTTTTAGTAATGTTTAAATAACATTCTCATCACATCAAGAAAACTGGAATTTTAATGTTCTTAGAATATCAAAAAAGTAACATTTAAACAACGTTACATTTTGGTTAAAAATTAAAATCAGCAGAACTTTCGAAATTATTTTTGTAACGTTTAAATAACGTTCTAATCACAACAAGAAAACAACATTTTAACGTTCTTAGAATATTAAAAATAAACTTTCAAATAACGTTATATTTTGGGTGAAAACAAAGTTAATAGAATGTTTTTGTAACCTTTAAATAACGTTATAATCTTGACAAGAAACTGGACATTACAGCGATTTAGAAACATTTCAAAACAACGTTTTTAAAACTTAAACTTGTTACCTGGTATACACCAAGCTGTGGTTTGGACTTTGAAGCATCTCTTGCATCTCTGGATGCTTCTCGCAGGCGTTTGCTTTCGTTGCATGGACTCGAGGCCATGAGAATGCTCCTGGGAAATCAGTTCATACCAGCCTTAGCTACACTGAACATGAACAAATGACTCTGAAATGGCAAACAATGAAGCGGTTAACTTGTGTTTTAACAGGTTGAGAGTCTCACAGGGGTTCAGCTAACCGTAGAATTACTGATTCACAGAAACTGCATAACACACACATCACACGTAAGTTGCTTATAAAACAATGAATCATGTTAATTACCCTGCACATATATAAAAAAATAAATAAAATCATCCCTGATTGCAGCATATAATTAGTTTTGGTAAAAGGATGATTATTTTGCTAAATGACTCTTGGTTTTGCTTCAGCAGGTGAAGTAAGCTGATCGATGAAGATGAATTCTAGCAGAAGAAACAGCGGCCGTTTAATACTCGATCAGTATTTAATTAATGCAGTATTTTGGTCTTGTTTTCCAGTACAAATATCTCATCTCTACAAGATGTGTTTATTAGAGAAATTGTGTTGAAATGTTGAAACAAATCTGTGTTTTCCCCCCGACATGTAATGAAA
>NW_015632479.1:294206-302859 GCF_001515625.1 Sinocyclocheilus rhinocerous
GATAGATAGATGGATGGATGGATGGATGGATGGATGAATGGATGGATAGATGGATAGATAGATGGATGGATGGATGGATAGATGGATAGATAGATAGATGGATGGATGGATGGATGGATGGATAGATAGATAGATAGATAGATAGATAGATAAATAAAATTGGGTTAGAAAAATAAACTTATTTTTCATAAACAAGTCTAAAACTTAAAAATGTTTTTATTACCCAAAGGTAAATCTTTTTTCTCCCTGATGTTTTTAAAGCATAAAATGCAGATGATTTGTCCTTTTTTTGGAACTATTCACTGAATATCCCACGCAATTGTTCTTCTTCTTATTTTGCAGTGATGCTGAGAAGATGCACAGAACAATCACAAGCCAGGTGAATCTGCATCAGCTGACTGATTCTGTAGGCTCTCTCTCTCTCTCTCATGTGCTCGCTCTGTTTCTGTGCATCCTCTGTGTGCCAAGCTGAAAGCTGATTGAGTAATTGGAGGAACGCGGGCAGTGGATTTGCTCCGACACGCTCTATTCCTGACTACAGCGCACACTGGGCCAAACATCAAACGCAATAACTGGCTTCTCACATGCAGCAATGTTGTGTTTTGGTGACGTCAGCGTAACTCTTTGCTTAGAGATAATGGGTTTGTGAAGGTGGTCTGAGCTGAACGACGCAGCAGCGCGGCACCCAGCGGCCGCCTGCAGCTCAGGTCTGTGAGTGTTTGCATGCAAACAGGCTGGTTCAGATTGTAAAAGATAAGCAATGGTTATTGCAGGAGCGTGTCTACATTTATGATGGTCATAGAGAGAGGTTTCCATGTCATCCCATCATCACATATACAGGCAACACCTCACACTTGCATATCATGATGTGTGTATTATTACATAACAAACTGAGACATGTGAAATAAAAGGGTGATATTACCTGCGTGCATATTACCATCATTTCAACATGAGTTCAGTCTCATTATATGAGCAGTTGATAATACAGGGTACAATTCATGTAATAATATATAATTATATTTATACAGGCAATATTTATTTATGAGCATATTATATTACATTATATAGCTTTATTTTTTATATAGTTAATAAATGGTATATAATTAGATATGTAATGATTTAGAATTTATCATTATTTATATTCATATTTATTTATTAACATATATTATATTACATTATTTTGTCAAGCTTTAAAACGTTTGAATAATTAATATATTATGCAATTAATAAAACTGCTTAAATATCATATTTAATAATGACAAATAATCTCATATAATAAAATATTTATATATGTAATTGACATTATTATAAGCTTTAAAAAGTTTATTATAATTAATAAATTATATATATAATGTATATTTATTTATATTTTATTTATTTATTAACATATTATATAATTATATTATACATTACATTATATTGAAGCTTTAAATATTTTTAAATATAATTAATCAATTATAAGTAATTATATATTATGTAATTATTAAAATTAATTACTAAAACTGACAAATAAATGCCAGCTGATCCAAGATCATGCATGTTAATTTTACACATATCATGTTTCCTTCTATTGATTCTATGTAAAAGGAAAGAAAGTCTGTATTCCAGTGCACAGGCTGCATGTTAAAGAGCACATTTAGACTGAAATGAAACACTAGTTATTGAAGAACACAGTCTGTACGACACTGACATCTATTGATGAGTTCAGAACATGGCACAGACCAGCAAACCCTGTCGTCTTGTAATACAATAACCTGAATGTACTGAAATCATGTGTGCTTTTTTAATTGTAGTTATTTATTTAAATTTTTACCCTTATTTAACCAAGGCAAGATTCTTTATTTTTACAACGCTGGCTTGGAATTGCTTTTGGCGAAAGGATACAAAGGTAACAAAAATGAATGAATGAAAAATAAATTCTAAACTACATCAGAAATTAAAGTAATTTAAATTATGCTTTTAAAATGTGTACTGAATGAAAACAAACATAACACTCCAACTAAAATAGTGCTTAACTTCATTAGAAACATACAAAAACTGTACTGAGCCATGAAATTGCACAGTACTTTTTAAATATAAATAAATATTAAATTATTAATTATACCTTGATCATTCATGATAGTTCATAGTGCATTAACTAACGATAACAGATACTTTAAAAATGAATTAGCCAATGTTAAAAATCTAACAATGAACAATACTTCTACAGCATTTATTAACCCTAGACCTGAGTTCAGGTTTGTCATCATCATGGTTGTGACACCAGTTAATATAAATCCATACAGTCATGCTTATATATATGGCCGTCTGTGATTACCTACACAAAGGCATTGGAATTATATACATATGCATATTATATGTATACTCTATTTGTTTCTATTTGAGAACACTTGATGGTTAATCAAAATAAAATATGTATTTCAGTGACGATAAAAAAAGAACTGAAATCAGACGCGTTTCTGGTTTGTTTATGTTTCTGTCGAAACTTGAACAGCTTTAAATCTGCATCTTCGCTGGATAATGAATGCATTAAATTGACGAGCTGGATATAAACTGATGCAAATCGATGCTAACAATCGTGACATGAAACATTTGTTTCTGTCACACTGTTTTTAACCAAATAATGTCCGCGTCCTCTCAGCATTTACAGCAAACGTACTGCTGTTCTTTCTCTACGAATGCAGCATCTAGTTAACAAATGAATGACTTTATGATGATATGAAAACATGACCTGTAGTGTACTGTTTACCTGCGGTTTCGTGTTTTAAATCGGCATCTGAAGAGTCCCGCTCTGCGCGGTGTCACGTGCCAAAATCTTCTCAGCGGCAAACCGGGAAAAATATCGGCATGGATTTTTGCCGATAACCGATAGTTCCAGCAATCGCCTATCGGTGCCGAATAATCGGCAAACTGTTGATATAATATTATAGCTTTTGTTAATATTTTAGATTTTTTTTTTTTTTGTATGGTCTGTTTTAACTTTCATTTTAGTTAACGTTTTAGTAATTTTGTTGTGTTTTTGTCTCTTTTTGTCTTTTTAAAATATGTCTTTATAGTTTTAGCTACTAATAGTTTTAAATTATTTAGTTTAAATTATTTTAGTACTTCAACTTTAAAGAAAATGAGAAAGGTTGCCTTGGCAAATAGCTGAAATAAAATAAGTTTAAGTTTTTGTATATTTTATTTTATTTTCAGTTAACATTTATTTTATCTGAAGCAATTTAGTTTTAGCTTTCTATAACAACAATTAGTCCAACGCATTTGCAATTGTTAGTAAATAAAAAGTCATTAGTGGCAGCACATGTGAAAGCAGAGCAAAGAGTTTTTGCTGAATGAACATTCATAAGAATACAACTCAATATGAAACATATTTGTAAAATACTATGTTGTCAGGGCAAGCAATATTCTGTAGATACAATTGTGAGGGTCATATGATTTTACAGTTTATTAAAGAACACATAACAGTTTAACCCTAAAAAGCTACTGTATCTTAGCTTTACTGTATGAATTTCTAAAGCCTCTAAATGATCACCATGATCAAAACTTTGAATAATTTTTTAGAAAAATCAGTGCGTCTCAAATCTGATCCTCGGGATCTTTTGAGGAGTGTTTGTTTCCAGAAGCTTTGCTTTCACTGTTCCTCAGCGGAGGAATGATCTTCACAAGCCTCCAGAACATCTCACATCTTCTGAGGAGCCTTTATTTCTTCAGCTCTCAATCACTGCATTATATGTTTGGAGACATGTTACTGGAGATATAGAGCGATGACTGATATTTAGATCATTTTATGTCAGTATCTGCTCTACTGTTAGAAAGATTCATTGATTTACATTGCAAGCAGCAGAATTTCATCATATAAATATCAGCATCTGCAGCAAATTGCATATTTTTTGTTTTTTCCTTCATATTCTCACTTTATCAGACTATATGAGCCATAAAAGCCTGATGCATCAAATATGATACAAAGCACATGGGGATTTCTTTATTTCAATACTTTTTCTAAAGGTTTAATAAACTTCAATTTATTTAAAAAATATCTGAATATTATTTTGTATGTCAGGCTTTACAGGGTTAAAAAGCAAAATATAAATTCAGCATGATATTGATCTGTCGGTTGCATTGAATGGTCTATCAACAGTTATCATTGAGTCTCAAAAAATATTTGTGAAAAAATTAACATGCATTAAAAAAATAAATAAATAAAAATAAACCTTATTATATATGAAAAGACCACCTGAAAAATCACTGAATGGACAAACACATAAGCTCTGCTGTGCATATCAAACCCCACACAGTCTGGCAGTCGTGTCTTTTTTGTTCTCTGGCCAAAAATTTCTAATGCCAAACATGTAAATAAATGCATACAATTACACACTGTGTTTCTGAAAACACTCCACGGTGTTATTTGAGGTAACATTTTTGGATAATATCCCAGTGTGTAAACAACATTATTTGAATTGTAATTATGGCTCCAAATTTGACTTTCATTGAAACCAGTGCTATTCATTTAGATTGTTATATATTAATGTAATTATCTTTGGCAAACATCTGCTTTATGATTCGATGTTAAACGGGGACACGTCGCTGTGGGTCCGTCGAGTCTGTGGAGCCAGATCGAAGAAACAGAAACCAGGGAACAGTAACCACCAGGTGAAATTCATTGAACAAGGTTTCATAACTCAGCACACACTTGGCAGATCAGAGGCGTGTGTGAGGTTCACATTAATCTGAATTGTGCCGTAAATTTTCTTTTATGATGCCAGGAGGATTTGCAGCTACAATGAGCCGTTTCTACGCTGCCATATTTACAACAGGAACATTCAGAGTACTATGGGAAGCCAATATGTTTACTTTGGATGAGAGAAGGTATTCCCTGCTCCATCGCAAGTTATTACTATACATAGAAAACTTCAGGGCATCCCAGGACACGTCGCGATCTCTCTCTTCTAACAGAAGGACTTTAAAAACTCTCATCAACATATTCAAGTTTTACTCATGTGCTGTAACTCCGAATGACATCAAACTGGATGGATTCCCACATTATTCTACCGATTTTTCCCTTCGGCCCACTCGATCGGTCTACTAAACGTCTGGCAGCTAAAAAACGCTTTTGATATTTGCCACTCCCTGCCTTTAAGGTCACACGGGTTTGCTTTCCACCGCCTGCGGCAGGCGTCTTTTGAAGCCCACCCTGAAAAACTATAAGGAAACCATCTGTTAGGACATTAGAGGAAGTCCCAAATGGTCAAAGCATGATATCCAAACAGTCCTTCATCTTCTAGCTCCCCACGTATCTCAGCATGGCCCTGCGTCTGAGCTGGAATGAGCCAAGGGGCCCCATCCATACTGGAGGCAAACATCTACAACATCTCAAACGCTATGTGTATTTGTATGCAACAGCGAGGACGAGGTCATTCATTTCACCCAATGTTATCATTTAAGGAAAGACACTAAAGACACAAACATTGTTTTGTAATGCACTGGTCAGTTTTGAAATTTCGGGCTATTTGGCTCTTCCTAGTGTTTGTTTGATTGCACTTTATCTATTTGTGCCTGTGGATTCAATTGAAATCTTTGAAGGCAGTTTTCTAAAAAAAGTTTTTCCTCCACTTCAGCAGCACTTACATACACCAACATTTAGAGTTTTATTCCCATCTATATTCTGAAGGTTTTTACTGAGGGGTTTGTTTATATCTCATTCACTTGGTATATAGTTCATATTTAACTCCTGAAAATATGGCGAAAATTTATTTTTTCTGTCTGTTGACTATTTTTTGATTTATGGAGTGATAAAAAGAGAAATCCAAAATCCCCTCAGTAAAAACCTTTGACTCCAATATGTCAACAAAGTCAAATAAAAATTTTGAACCTGGCTTTATCCAATGTTCAGATTTATTTTCTGTAACTTTAAGAAAACGGGTGCATATTTAATTAGATAATGCATTATTTTGCATATTTAAACAGAACATTTCAGGAAAACTTGTAATACTAAAAAAAACGTGCAATTCTTAATATAATCAATCAACTGTGTAAGTATGGTGACATCTATTAGTATTTTTTTACTCTATTCATCTGTAGTGTCTTGCCTTACTAAAAAAAAAAAAAAAACACCAAGTTTAAACCAGGTAAAGAAGTTCTAGCCAAAATTCCACTGAAGATGAGCTCAAATGGTTAAACACTGCTTGTGTTGTGAAAGCAGATTTCCTTACAAACATTTGGCAAAGAAAATGCTTGCGTAATTGGTGTTGTGCACTTGAAAAAGTGAAAGAATTCGACTTAGAGTTTCAAATGTTTATTTTTGTGTCACTTCTCAATGCAAATCATGACAGACACTGAACTAGAAAGATAATAAAAAGACAACTGTAGAAATACGTAAGTGCTTGTAAGAATTGACAGACAGCTTTTTGGTTAAAAAACGGGGGAAAAAATCAAAATAAATAGCTTAAAATTAAATGCAGTCCGTGCTAAATCATATACACTCAGTTCTATACACAAGTGAGCCTTAAAGACAAATTATTTCTCCTACAGATTATTTCTCCTATCGATCTTATGTTCAATATTATACAACTTATCTAAGTGCATTAAGTGAATCTAACTCTATAATAAAACAGTCATTTAATTACTAGGAACAACAACAAATCTTCCGCCATGAAAGTTCAAACAAGCAGAGAGAGAAAAAGTTAATTTATCAAAATCATCAGATGACACAGCATTACAAAAATTAATTTCCAGTACTTAAATTTATAAAAATGGGGTTTTTGGGCAAGCAGATGGATTTGATTAATGCATCCTATGTCCACAAATGTTCTTTTACTTTAACTTTAAGGGCAACTCTTATAAAAAATCTTCCAAGTTGATGAGAGCATTTCTATTCAAGCTGTAGAAACATATCTAACCTCGTCAAAGCAAACAGTCTGGGTACAAAAAGCTGTACATAAAAGACCGATTCTTAGAACATCAGAACAACTATTTAATTGTTACTTTACATGATGGGAAAAGTCCTACTGGATGAACTCTTTCAAAATGTCACAGGTGTTTTTGTTGATGACCTCGCGGAGCTTACGGACGCGCCGGGCGCTGGAAAGGACGATGAAGCTGTCGGGCTGCAGGATGGCCATACCGTTGCTGACGTCCCCCATGATGATGATCTGGCCATCGGGGGTGGTGATGTTCGGACACGGACAGGCCCAGTCCATGTTCTGCAACGTCACCTCCAAGGGCTCATTCCTGAAAAATTTCAGCCCCATTTTCTCGTCCTTCAGGATCTCCTCCATGGTGATCAGAGCGTGACCCGAGTCTTGGTCCTCGGTCAGCTCCGTCATGCGTCCCAGAATCACGAAATCGCTTTTGCAGAAGCTGGTCACCATCTTGTGCCGCGGCTTGCACAGCTTGCAGCGATGGCTCCTCAAGAACAGGCACGTGTCCTCGCACGATTCTTTGGTTTTGAAGTTGTTCTCGTTGCCTTTGCAGCCGCCGTATACGAACAGTTGGCACCGGCGCTGGGAGCCGCTGTAGGCCCAGCGAGGTTCATACGCCTTGCAAGATCCCTGGTAGATGGGAAGGTTACAAGGAGCAGCGAGTTCATCCCGACAGGACGACATGCAGGTCTCATAAGCGTCAAAGCGATTGCGGTTTTTGCTGCAGTTGCCGTAGTTAAAGGTGTAGCAGTTGTTCCTCTGGGGGTCGTAAAACCAACTCAGCTTTTCCTCCCCACAATCTTCACTATCAGGCACCTTAAAGCACTCCTCTGCCGGGAAACGTGTTGAGTTCGACTTTGTGACTTGCTCTTGCTCAAGTACGGACAGTGGACAATGTGCTCGGATGGATCCGCCAGCATTTGTGGCCGCGCATGTATAGACACCGGCATCATGCAATTGAGCGTTGTAGATAACCAGCTGGCCGATGTTGGTGACCACAACATTCCCATGCACGTGGTTGGGTTTCAAGATTACGTTTCCTTGCCCGTCCATCTGCTTCTCCCAGGTTATCTCGGGCTTTGGTCGGCCTGCAACTTCGCAAAGGAAGCTGGCCGTGTCGCCAACGAACACGGATTGCTGAGATGGGCTGTTCACCATCACAGGAGCGTGCACGTCTTCAGGAGTGGTGCGCTGCAGCGTGGTGGTGGGCAATGCGGTAGTGCCCGCCGGGAGAGGACTAGTGTTAGGCCAGGTGAGGTGGAAGCGGCACGTCACCACCGATAAGGAGATGCCCTTTGAGCACGCTTCCGCATCCATGTAGCACTTGTTATAGTAGGTCATCCCGTCCGAGGCGCAGGTGAAGTGGGGCTCTCTCTCGCAGCGGTCGCGGCACTTGCACACAGGCTGGCCGTCCCAGATTTCACACTCGGAGCCCTGCTGAGTGCACATAAACTTGTCGCAGGACGCCTCCTTTGGCATGCCCATGGGCCCTTTCTTGCCCGTAGCATCGATGTAGCGGGCCGCCACACAGCTCTGATTGCCGCAAACATTGGCACAGCACTTTTCGAACGTTTCACATTCCTGAACGAAGCAAAGAGTGAATGCATCATTTTGCAGGATGTTGCAGTTGTATGCTCTTGATAATCATGATTACATGAATGAAAAGAATTATAGATAATATTAATTATATATATATATATATATATATATATATATATATTTATATATCAACACCG
>NW_015632479.1:303038-303329 GCF_001515625.1 Sinocyclocheilus rhinocerous
TATATATATATATATATACACACATATTGGACATGCATGCATGCAAGTAATATGTATATATAATATTTAATATATATTTATACATATAAATTAAATGTACATGCATGCATGGAAGTAATATATATATATATAATATTGTATATATACATATATATGAATTAAATTGACATGCATGTAATAGTAATAAATACATAAAAACTGCATATATACAGTACGTATATATGTACATGAAATGGACATGCATTATATATATATATATATATATATATATGCATGCAGTCAAAATGACAA
>NW_015632479.1:303490-315972 GCF_001515625.1 Sinocyclocheilus rhinocerous
AACAAACTACATACAACTAATATATATATATATATATATATATATATATTTATGCATGCAGTCAAAATGACAACTAATTTAAATGGAATGAAAAGGCAAACCTGATCAGATTCACATTCTCTCGTGCAGGTGCTCATTGCATCAACCCACGAGTTTGGGTTCATGTCGTTTGGACAGATCCCTGCGTGGGAATAAGCAACTCTTTGCAAAGTCATGCCTTTCACGCATTGCCTGTCCACAAATAGCAGCAAAAACTGTCCCGAGACGAACCAGATCCAGCGAGGAAACAGCATCCACCACATGTTGGAGGGCAGGAATGAGGACTTATTTTGAGGAGTTACTAACCTAATTTTATTGAAACAGCTGAGCCAGAATTCTGCGCCTCGAGCTTCCAAGCAGCAGGAGACAAAAAAAAAAGGTTTTGACTTCTTGAGCAACAAAGGCTATTCTCCTGACCACAAAACTCGCCTGACGCGCAATGACAGTTATGAATCACTCTGTAGTTCTAGAGAGAGGATTAAAAACATCTGGTCCAGAGCTGGGTTGGTACTGGGACACCTGCCTCTCTTTGAAAGTGCTCTAGGCTGCTGCTTTAACCCTTTATCTGGCACGCGCGTGGGAATTTTAGACACTTTAAAACGAAACATAGAATCCAAAAGCAAGAAATGGTTAATAAACGCCAATTTTATATCAAATATCAGTGTTTAAGTAATATAGCCTACACCAGTTTAACAAATTACAGATGAAATCTCCATCATACTTGAGCAACATATTGGATTTTAAGGACAAAACTGTGTGCGAGGAAAGAAAGTTAAATGTCAAGGCTCGTTTAGTTATTTGTGATCTTGCTGATGGACATTAAACGGCAGAATCAGCAAGTTCTCGTTTAATTATATGCAACATCCATGCACACGAGCTTCTCATCTATACATGTTAAATCAGATACTATGACTGTGCAAACCATCAACTTCACATCAAAGTTTGAAACACACGTAATCCACATGTGTTATAACACTCCAAGGTTTTCCCTTTGACATGTGGGTTGTTAAATTAAAAGTTTATCATGGAATTTAACTACGGAATATAACATGATCTATTAAGCATTAGACGATTGTTCTATCAGATATATGGCATAAATAAAATCTAATCCTGTCACACAAATGAAAAGTCAAAACCACAGTGTTCAAATTTCTGTAAGCACCAATGCCAATATTTAAGGAGTGTGCTAATAAACAGCCTAATACGTAACAAAGGGAAAAGTAGATATCCATCCCTACATTTTAACATACACTGAGAAAGAAAAGACATAAGGGTATAACAAGCCTAAAGATGCACAAATGACGCGCATGATTTTATTCTCTTTTAAAGCACTAAAGGCAAAACTCAGTTTGCACGTGCATGTGGACACTAATTTGATCTAATATTTAATATTTTTTAAAAATTTGATTTATTTTTTTTCATTTCTGTTTTTAAATTTAATATATTTTAATAATAGTGTATAAATGACTGTACAAGTGAATAAATGTAAATTGCACTATTTTACTAATCAAAATAAACAGAATATGGTTTAAACTGTGCTGAAGTGATTGTTTTGAACAAGTATTAACTTATATAAATATTACCACTTTAGCTGGAGTATTTGTATACTATCATTTTACTACTTTTACGATTTCCTACAAAATGTGTTACTCCCTGTTCAATAAAGATATTCATTTTCTGCAATATGGGAGTAAAGCACATTTTCCTTAAGGTGCGCCTTTAACCCCATCTTACCCTAATTTGGCAGAGCTGGTCAAAATCAGCCAATGCTGATGATATTGTACATTAAATTATGTCTAAATTAATAAATGTCATTTAAAATGAGGGTTTATCTCATGTAGCTTTTCCACAACACCATAGCCTGTGAGTAAAACACAAAATCTATTTATGCAAAAACACTAATGCTGATTAAAGAAGGCCTAGATGAAAGAATGTGAACAGAACAAAGGACATGTTTCATTCACGACGCACTTCAGCTTGTGATTCACACAAATGCTCCGGAAAAATATCAAAAAGTAAAACAATTACTAAACTAAATTAAAATAAATTTAAATATTAAAGATAAGTTAAATATTATAAAAACATTTTAACTTTTTTATTCTTTGGTTGTTTGTTTGTATCTTAAATGTATATCCTCAAAAAAGTTTTTTAATACTAAAATATTGCTAATATTACACAAAGTGAATAGGTTGCATGCAGCTACTATCTGTGTTCATGAGAAACTTCACCTTATTTTACCCCTGCGACCGTAGATTAACTTTAACAGTGCCTTGTTGTTAAGTTTAACTGTTTAACAGTTGTAGGAAATTGTTTATCTTCAGATATCTTTCCAAAGAGAGAGAGAGAGAGAGAGAGAGAGAGAGCACCGGAAGTGAGAGAGAGAAAAACCCTTTCAGGCTCTCAGGTGTCAAATGAGGGCAAACTCTTTTTTTTTCTCTTTTTAATAAACGTTAAGCTTTTGGAAAATGCATTTTACCTGACTTAAATATCTAAATATCTCAGACGGCAGACTGAAATTCAGGAAAGATCCACTACATTTTGGCCATCAACGGTTATCCATACGATATCTCACGCCTCGGGAGTTTGGATCCAAATATATCATTACCCGAACATCTAACAATCAAGTATTTTTTCTCAAGCATTTCCGAGGAAACGTGTTTGAGTGAAGGATCCAGGTTGAGGAGAGTATCTGGCCTCCAGCGGGAATAAAAGGCTTTAACTGCTGGCACATTGATAACACACTGCAACTCTGTGTGATTGATTGCTGAAGGAGCTGCAACACACTGCATTCTTTCACGTACCTGCTTCGGAGACGCATTACCTTACTTGCCCTCTGCGAAGGCAATGTGTGATGTATTTGTTTAAGGACATATTGTAATGGGAACAAACAATTAATAAACTCCTGTCAGTCTGAACATCTTGAGTGAGGACTGATGCAACCTCAGGGTGTGCCATTAAAATAACAGGATAGTTCGTTCTGAAAGACGTGAACAACTCAGTGGAGATATTCATGGTTTAAGAACATATCGACTGGGAGGCTTTCACACGGCAGACTGAGCTATACTCATTAGTTAAAGACAATCAATAAGAAATGGTAGACAGATTAAACTGATGGACAAATTAGGCAGATAAATGTTGTAAGTGTATATTTTATTGAAAATTAGAACATTGTTAGTCACTTCCGCTCAGCAAGGCTGCATTTACTTGATCAAAAATACAGTAAAAATTGTGAAATATTATTACAATTTAAAATAACCCTTTTCTATGTGAATGCATTTTAAAATGTAATTTATTCCTGTGATGCAAAGCTGAATTTTCAGCATCATTATTCCAGTCTTCAAGGTTTAAATCTGTCAAATTGCCACAAATTTTAAACAGCATTGAAGTATAAAGCTTATTTTGTGGTAGAATAGATCAGTCCAAAATTTAAATTTGCTTAAAATTGGTACTCACCTTCAGAGTTTGTGTCTTCATCAGGTTTGTAGAAATGTAGCATTGCATCAGTGTCTCAGCAATGGATGCTCTGCAGTGAATGGGTGCCGTCAGAATGAGAGTCCAAACAGCTGATAAAAACATCACAATAATCCACAAGTAATCCACAGCACTCCAGTCCATCAGTTAACATCTGGAGAAGACAAAAGCTGAAACCTCAGGGTGTGCCATTAAAATAACAGGATAGTTCGTTCTGAAAGACGTGAACAACTCAGTGGAGATATTCATGGTTTAAGAACATATCGACTGGGAGGCTTTCACACGGCAGACTGAGCTATACTCATTAGTTAAAGACAATCAATAAGAAATGGTAGACAGATTAAACTGATGGACAAATTAGGCAGATAAATGTTGTAAGTGTATATTTTATTGAAAATTAGAACATTGTTAGTCACTTCCGCTCAGCAAGGCTGCATTTACTTGATCAAAAATACAGTAAAAATTGTGAAATATTATTACAATTTAAAATAACCCTTTTCTATGTGAATGCATTTTAAAATGTAATTTATTCCTGTGATGCAAAGCTGAATTTTCAGCATCATTATTCCAGTCTTCAAGGTTTAAATCTGTCAAATTGCCACAAATTTTAAACAGCATTGAAGTATAAAGCTTATTTTGTGGTAGAATAGATCAGTCCAAAATTTAAATTTGCTTAAAATTGGTACTCACCTTCAGAGTTTGTGTCTTCATCAGGTTTGTAGAAATGTAGCATTGCATCAGTGTCTCAGCAATGGATGCTCTGCAGTGAATGGGTGCCGTCAGAATGAGAGTCCAAACAGCTGATAAAAACATCACAATAATCCACAGCACTCCAGTCCAACTCCAGTCCATCAGTTAACATCTGGAGAAGACAAAAGCTGAAACAAATCCAGCATTAAGACGCTTTTAACTAAAAGTCCATATAATCCATAATAACTGTTCCTCCAGTGAAAAAGTGTTCTGGTCTGAATCAGGAGAGACATATGCACAGATTAAACACCCTTTAGAAGACAAAACCATCCAAAACTGGATGTTGATGTGAGAGGACATCAGGGGATGATGGACTTCTTCACTGGAGGAATCATTATTATGGATTATACACTCGTATTTTAGCCGAAAGCAATGGTTTGAAGGCAAACATGCCTTAATGATGTATTGGTTTCTTAAAAACATGCAGCCTTCACTTCTCAAGACATTAACTGCTGGACTGGAGTGCTGTGGATTGCTTGTGGATTATTGTGATGTTTTTATCAGCTGTTTGGACTCTCATTCTGACGGCACCCATTCACTGCAGAGCATCCAGAAACATTACTGGCTGAAACAGTGTCACTGTGTGGTTTACGCTTCTAAAGAAGTGTTCTTACCACAGCACAAACACATTCGGCATGTCTTGTTGTTCAGCATGTTGTATTCTCACCAACAGGCCCAACCCTTGCAAGAAGGCTTATTTCCCAGAAACACCTTCCACGCCAGGAATCATTCACAAACACCACGGGCCGTCAACGCCACAGACAACTAAATTAAACAGTATGAAGACGAACTGGCCTTCAATAACAAATCAGCGCTTTGTTTTGTATCGTAGGCGAATCTTGCTTTGTCACCGGTCCATCGAAACAAACCCGCCTCTTCTCGAATCTTTCCGCCCGCAGCATGAAGTGATCAGGCAGGTAAAGAGCAAGAGCCAAACCCATCCATATTTCATGTGCTCAGCCTGAGGGAGCGAAACCTGCCTTGCATTTACAGCGGATTCATCCTCCTGAGTCCAATGACATTAGAGGACGGCCAACACTCAGATCTCCAGCGCAGAGCGTGAGGTGTCTTGTTTGGAGATGAATGGGAATAAACAGCCCTCCTGTCTGGATCCACGCAGGCCTGCCAGTGTTTGTCACTTGCCGGGAACCGCATGACTGAGGATATTTAAAGATCTGGGGGTTTTCTGCCTCCAGGAGATGTTTCGTGATCTAGCTTGCTCCGTGAGCCGAAAGAAGGGAGTTTTGTGGGCTTGTGTCATTGAATTGGGCAATTTCATTACTGAAGCGTTTGACATTGGGAGCGACTGGTTTCTCAGAGGAAAAGATGTGGAGAAAATCATTTACAGCCATTATACTATATCAAAAATACTCAAGTAGAGCGTTGTTATTATTATTAGGGATGCACCGATAAAAAATGTATCCTCCGATACGAATAGCCGCTTATTCAGAATGACATCTGCAGATACTGATCATTTGGATTTTCTTAAAGGGGTCATATGATACGATTTCAAGTTTTCCTTTCTCTTTGGAGTGTTACAAGCTCTTGGTGCATAAAGAAGATCTGTAAAGTTGCAAAGACTAAAGTCTCAAATCCAAAGAGATATTCTTTAAAAAAGTTAAGAGTCAGCCACACCTACCTAAAACAGCTCGTTCTAACACACCCCCACATATCTAGGTCACTATGTGGAAATATTAGCATAATGCCGCCCAAATGTGCACGCAAAGAAAGAAGGCGTGGTTTCAGGAACAGCAGTAGTGTTGATGCAGCATGTCAGGGATACACTGTGTTTCAGTGCTAAAGCAAAAGCACTTTATTTGTTCTTCCGGAAGTAGATGCAATTAGGAATCATTGGTTAAGATTTATTTACAACAGAACAGCACAACCCAGATGTTCGAATTTGTGCAACGCATTTTATGGACGACAGTGAACCTAGAAGAGTACAAGGCTGGATGTGCAAAAAGGCTATTTCTAAAAAAAAAAACAAAAAGGGTCAATTCCGACTTTGCTATGACAATCTGGCGCTTCTGAATCAGCGACTGTAAGTATGTTTTGTTACTAGTTTAAGTATTTGCTATTGACTGTTCAAATGCGGAGTTTTGCGCAGCACAGAGTAACGCGTCGTGTGTGTGTGAGGGGAACAGGGTCACATCACAGGAGAGTGAACTGCCTGTCAGAAATCATAGCACGTCAGCTGTCTTAACCGCGGCTTGTGTACTGCATCATCACTGTGTCTGTCACGCGACTCTGTTGCCCTTTCGGGCTTGAACTGATGGTAAAACTAACGACATTATTAACTGTCTTGATATTTACTTTGAAAGCTGAAGCGATTATGGTAAGGGCGTTACATTTCCGACGCGAATAATAAAAAGAATAATATAAATGACAAAAACAACAACATTACTAAAACTAACTAAAATTAAAATGAAAACAACATTTATAAAAATAAAATCTTATTCAAAATGGGAGGGGGGGGGATTAGTAATATTTTTATTTTTGAAAGAAATGAAAATATATTTTTATTCAGCAAGGACACATTAAATGATCAAAAGTAACGAGACAGTATTACATCAAATAAATGCTGTTCTTTTGAACTTTCTGTTCATCTGTGAATCCTGAAAAATAAAATGCATCACAGTTTCCACAAAAATATTGTGCAGCACAACTGTTTTCAGAAGACTGGAGTAATGATGCTGAAAATACAGATTTGATCACAGAAATAAATGACAGTTTAACAGAGATTCACATAGAAAACAGCTGTTTTACATTATAATAATATTTCACAATTTTTACTGTATTTTTGATCAAATAAAAGCAGCCTTGGTGAGCAGAAGAGGCTTCTTTTGAAAACAAAACATCTTACAGACCCGCACTTTTGAACAGTCCTGTATATTTATGACTGGAGGCTTCGGGACACTAAACATTAAGAGAGTCAGTCTTGACAGATTATGGCGTGATCTGTAAGATCTTCAGTGTGTTACTCAGGTGTTTGCAGTCAGTGGAGCTCAGAGGAGACAGACAGCAGCTGCGTCCAGAATGAGAGGAATGACACCCTTTGACCGGCTTTATGTTGAATCTAATGCTGCAGATTTTCATACGTTCACACACGAGCGCTCAGAGATTCAACAGTTCAACATGACGTGTGTTCAAGCCTGTTGCTAAAGTGTCCTCAGAGAGACGGGATTCCATCGTGAACAGCATTAGAGAAGGTCTGTCTCTGTTGAGGCTCAGTTCAAGAATCAGAAAGGCAGCGTGTGCTTCATTACAGACGACATGATGATGCTGAGACACGTCCTCTAGTGGTCTGTTAAGATCTACACACACTCAAACACAAGCACTGGAGGCTGAATTCAGCTAAAATCCACTTCAGTTCACTCTATTCATTCATTACCCATGAAGAGATTTTAGGAGTATTTTAGTGAACAGTCATTTATCTTTCATGCTGTTAGAAATTAGTATTAAATGTCAGTAATCAATATGGGATCATATGGGATTTCATCTTTTATTTCAACTTCACCTGGACTTTTTTTTATATATATATATATATATAATAAATAACTAAATAAATACTGTATTGTGAATTTATAGCTGTCATAGTTATTTATTAAATAATATATTAAACTGTAATATAATAAATCATAAATTAATAAATATTATCATAAATTATACTGGCGTTGTGTGTGTGACACTGTGTGAAGGCACTGCGGCTTACAGCATATGAGCTCACGCCAGACCCGCGTCTTTAGCCATTCCATAGAAGATTCCTTTCTGAGCGAGCAGGTTAGTCGGCGTGTTGAACTCTGCGATCTTTCCCTTGTCCAAAACGAGCACTCTGTCACAAGAGAAAAGCACTGAATTCAACATGTACACACGCTCTGCCTTCATGGAAACGATGTAGGGGTGGGTGAAATACCAGTGCATACGCCTTATGTGACACACTTATGTGTCAAAATGGCCATCTTTGCGAGTATACACAGGTGTTTATGTCTTAAGTGAATATAAACAGTTGAGAAAGATGCAAACACATGTGTATCAGTATATTAGATCCATGCATTCAGTCTTAAAGTGCATCATTAATGTCAATCAAACCACAAAAGAGAGAAAATATCTTGCTGCTCTTTACACCACTGAACAAAAAGAATAAAAATGTAATTGCTGCTTTTTATCTCACAATTCTGACTTTTTCTCTGAATTGTGAGATATAAAGTCGCAATTCTGAGAAATGAAGTCAGATTTGCGAGATTCAAGGAGTATTCAAAATGTATCATTTAATTTAAAATCTGCAAAAAGTGGAAAAAATTAGAGATTAGGCATAAAATACTGTTCAGAATCATTCATACATGCTGCAGATCTGAGAAATAAACTCTTTATTCTGAGAAAAACATCAAAATTGCATGATATAAACTCGCAATTCTGAGAAGTAAAGTCAGAATTGTGAAATATAAACTCTATTCTGAGAAATAAAGTCAGAATTGTGTGATATAAACTCTATTCTGAGAAATAAAGTCAGAATTATGATATAAACTCTATTCTGAGAAATAAAGTCAGAATTGTGAGATATAAACTTATAATTCTAAGAAATAAAGTCAGAATTGTGTGATAAACTCTATTCAGAGAAATAAAGTCAGAATTGCAGGATATAAACTTATAATTCTGAGAAATAAAGTCAGATTTGTGAAATACAAACTCGCAATTGTAAGAAATTGTAAGAATTGATTTCCTCAGAATTGGACTAAACTATATCTTATATATGTTTGATGCTGAGATCAAATATCAATAAAAACCTTTAATCTCAGTTATTTTTTTGGTTTTTCACAAAATAAGAATTAAGACTTTTCAAATCAACTTTAATGCTCTTATAAAAACAACACAGTTAAATGTCAAAAATGACAAAAAGGAGTATTCAAAATGTATAATTTAACTTAAAATCTGCACACAAAAAAAAAAGTGGAAAAAGTAGAGATAAAATAATGTGTTCCGAATCATTCATACTTGTGATAAAGGCTGAGCATTGAACAGATGGTTGTAAAATTGTCATCAAAAGCAAAAATGCTACAAAATGCATCACATTTTGTGAGAAAAAGTGTGCCCTGCTCCATCAAAACAGACAGTATTTCTGGACTCAGCAGCTCGAACAGAGTAAGAAACTTTCCAAAACATGTTTAACTCTAAAACTGCATGAAAATGAAAGCCATTAATCTAAACAAGTTGTGCTCCAAATTTGAGGTTGATATCACAAAAAATGAGGCGCAAGTACCAAAGGTTTCTACTAGATGACATTTGCTTCCTATTAGTTTCCAATACCGTCATTTTTGACCGCGAAGTGTTACTTATTATTCAAGACCATTTAATCTTTTTGAATAATGTCCAAAGTTTTTTTTTATGTGTTCACACAGCAAGTGCCAAAACCAAGTTTTGTTCCATTCCGATGAAGTAATAAATTCTAAAAAACAAAAACCTAATTTTTTTCTGTCAGAAACGACCAAACAGCAGCAGAGGGTTAAAATAAGAGTATTTTATGGAGAATATACAGTGATGTAATGCACACAGCCATATTGCTGTGTTATTTCTAACTGCACCTGAGGTTTTCTCCTCCTTCGGAGCACTCCAGCTCGAGCTTGGACGGCTGGTTGCTGACAAACTTCTTCAGATGAGAGAGTTCCAGCACTTTCCACACTTCTTCATCGCTGTATTTCTCAAAGGGATCGAGGTTCATCCGCAGAGTCCCGGAGAACAGGACGGGCTCCTACAAACACACATCAGTCACACAAGACACTGTGAGATGTAAAACATGTGCATTCAAAATAAACTTATATTCAGAGAAAAACAGCATTTATTTATCATCAACATGAATTCATGTGAATGGCGAAACTCAACGAAAATTAGAGTTGAGTATAATTATTGTTAAAATTATTATTTATTAAATAATAAATAAATTAAAAAACATAAGCAGCACCATTTCCTGCTATTGATTGCAAATTAATAAAAAACTAAATAAAATATAACAACATTAACATATATTTGATTAAAAACTAATGCTGTATTGTCTATGAATTTTCTAGCTGTCACAGTTAAATATTAAGTTATTTATTAAATAATAATAAAATAAATTATAATAAACTATAAATTAAAATTAAATAATATAAGTGGCACAAATTCCTGCTATTAATGCAAATTAATTAAAGAAAATGTAACAACATTAATATAAATTATTTAAATATATTTAACTTTATTGAACTCAATATTTAACTAATGCTGTTTTGTTTATGAATTTATAGCTGTCACAGTAAATAATAAGCTATTAAGTAATATATAAAATGTTATAATAAATTATCAATTAAAATTAAATCTTATAAGACCGTTTCCTGCTATTAATGCAAATTAATTAAAAATGTAACAACATTAATATATATTTGATTTTAAAAAATCAATATTTAACTTTATTAAACTCAATATTTAACTAATGCTGTAAAAACACACTGCAGCATTTTAGTAACTGTTAAAAGGTGAAATGAGGTTAAGAACAGGTTTTACTAGAGAAAACAAACACCGGGAAAAAAGTCCAATGTTAATAATCTGGACGCCATTAGTTTATAACAAGCTAATTAGCAGCGTTTAGTGAGCCTGAAGGTGCTTTGGCATCAAAATCACTATCAACTGCTTTATGGCTCTGAATGGGGAAATGAGCTTTTTCTGCTGACCCATCATGAGCGCAACACTAATACAGCAGTAAACGCCATTCCCAAGCTGTGCTTAAATTAAAACAGATGCTTTACTGCCAACAAAGCTGAAGAAAACCCAAAAGCCCGACCTGAGGGATGATGGTGAGTTTGGAGCGCAGGTCGTGAAGGCCGATCTCAGAGATCTTCACCTCGTCGATCACGATCTCTCCATCCGCCGCCTCCAGCAGACGGAACAGACACAGAGTCATCGAGGACTTCCCAGCGCCGGTTCGTCCAACGATACCGATCTGCAGAGCCATACACCACCGCTCAAATCATCATACAGAAACCATCGCTGAATGTGATATATAGCATATGTGAACCTGGACCACAAAACCAGTCATAAGGGTCAATTTTTTGAAATTGAGATTTATGCATCATCTGAAAGCGGCATAAATAATCTTTCCATTGATGTATGGTTTGTTAGGATAGGACAATATTTGGCTGAGATACAACTATTTGAAAATCTGGAATCTGAGGGTGCAAAAAAAATCCCGGGGGTGAAGAAAGGCCTCCTGAAGCGAATCAATGCGTTTTTGTAAGAAACACATCCATATTTATAACTTTATAAACTGTAATCTCTAGCTTCTGCTAACAGTCGTACGCGCGTTCATTCCGGCGGATGATGTAAGGCGTAGCGTAAGGTCCGGTGAGATATGCTAGTCTCGTTTCCTTACTTTAGCAAAGGAAAACCAGTCTCATCTTGGCTTATATCAAAATCCTCCCACATTTTTCTTTACAAATCTACTCTTTGCACTTCTAATTCGTGACCAGCGTTTTGTTTTGCTCTCTCCTCTGCGCTTCCGCATTCGTCACTTCTCACCGGAGCTTACGCTACGTCCTACGTCATCCGCCGGAATGAACACGCGTACGACTGTTAGCGGAAGCTAGAGATTACGGTTTATAAAGTTTTAAATATGGATGTGTTTCTTAAAAAAATGCATTGATTCGCTTCAGGAGGCCTTTACTCACCCCCCGGAGCTGTGTGGAGCACTCTTTATGATGGATGGATGCGCTTTATTTGACTTCTTTTGGACTATTGAATAAAAACACCCATTCACTGCCATTATAAAGCTTGGAAGAGCCAGGACATTTTTAATAAAACCCTCTGTTTCAGTTTATTTATTTATCCCTGTAGGGAAAGCACGTTTGCAGCATACGCTCACACAGACACTAAACAACTCACATTTGGCAAAACAATAATTTAATACTGATAAATCGAATTTAAAATAACCAGTCTAGCTGACCATTAGTTACCACTAGAGGAAGAAGAATTTAAAGGGATAGTTTACCCAAAAATGAAAATTTACCCATGATTCACTCACCCTCAATCCATCCTAGGTGTATATGACTTTCAGACGAATACAATCGGAGTTATATTTAAAAACGTCCTGGCTCTTCCAAGCTTTATAATGGTGTTATTTTTCAAAACTCCAAAAGAAGTCCAATAAAGAGCATCCATCCATCATAAAAAGTGCCTCGCATGGCTCCGGGGGTGAA
>NW_015632479.1:316200-319978 GCF_001515625.1 Sinocyclocheilus rhinocerous
AATAGGATTCGTCTGAAAGAAGAAAGTCATATACACCTAGGATGACTTGAGTGAGTAAATCATGGGCTAATTTTCATGTTTGGGTGAACTATCCCTTTAAGAATTGAATTGCTTGGGGAATAAAAGATCATTTCGACCTGTTTTTAGAGCATCTGGGAACACAATATCGTCGGCCAGATGGTAACAATTCAAAAGTGTAAGATAAAGGATGCCTCTTATCATTCACAATGATGTTAGCCTTATTCAACAGCCTTTCTTTATATATACTCTCTATGCTCTGTAACTTTATCCCTAATCATTTACTTGCTGGTTAGTGAGCTCCTCTGAGCCTCGGAAGCATCACCATACCAACAAATCACACAAAATGTCAAAATGCTTTCAATAAAAGCCCCATAAAATATCAAAAGCATTCTGCTATGGACATTAAAAGAAAGTAATTTCTTTAAGAAATGCATTCTCTGTTGAAGCTTCTTGCTTACTTAATCAATCCATGCATCCCACCTAAGTTTATTGTCCAGCATTATACCGAGGTATTTATAATTTGTTACTAATTGCTCCCCATTAATTAGTTTTTGTAAGAAACACATCCATATTTAAAACTTTATAAAGCGTAATCTCTAGCTTCCGCTAACAGTCGTACGCGCGTATGATGTAAGGCGTAGCGTAAGGTCCGGTGAGATATGCTAGTCTCACGAGAACCGACGTTTGTCAACAGGAGCAAAGGAAGCAAGTTTCCTTACTTTAGCAAAGGAAAACCAGTCTCCTCTTGGCTTATATCGAAATCCTCCCACATTTTTCTTTACAAATCTACTCTTTGCACTTCTAATTCGTGACCAGTGTTTTGTTTTGCTCTCTCCTCTGCGCTTCCGCATTCGTCACTTCTCACCGGAGCTTACGCTACGTCCTACGTCATCCGCCAGAATGAATGCGCGTATTTCAAAGGCTGCACGATATATTACAACCATTTAAAAATCATAATAAAGCATAGTGGTATTGTGAATTCAATTAAATAAATATATGCGCTGTGTGCTTCATTTCTATGCATGTAGGTTCACAGTAAATGCTGCTCCACACAAACAGTCATCATTTACATGCGTGGTCGGAGCGTCTCAAACTCCATCTCTGCGTACTGCTATGAGTCTGAGCTGCCCGTAACGTTCATCCGGAAACAATGCGCACCATTCTATCAGATTTATAAACCTACGCCAGCACAGGAGAATGCATAACTGGTCATCGCGACTTCAAAATAAGAGTTTAAACCCTCGCTTTGAGTTCGCATGTTTTGATGTCCACATGTTCTTGTTCAAGAAATTACAGTGGCTGTCGCATTTCTATCATAAAGAAGTGGCCAAATATTAAAGATTAAGTGGACATTTGAATTAAAAGTTGTTTAGTCAATATTAAACAAGGATTACATCGCGCTGTAAGGTGTAAAAACAATCGACAGGCCGTTGGCGCCTCTGCATATAATACATAATATACATTAGTTATGATTATATTGTTTTATTACATTGTAATAAATTATATTTATTACATGTATTTTAACCATTTTGTTCACTAAAACCATATGATTACTTGCTTTTGATATTTTATTTGAACCAATTATTATTGCCTCATTGCTATTATATATGTATTTTAAGTCATTTTAAAGTCTATTGTTTGATTAGGTATATTTTTATTGCAGATTACTCGATTAATCATCAGAATAATCGACCGATTACTCGATTACCAAAATAATTGTTAGTGACAGCCCTGCTTTATGTGCATCAAGCGGTTAAATGTAACATCATTGCGTATGTGCTGCGTTAAAGAAGGCTGAATAATGCGCTTTCCCCGAAAACAAAACATGCTGCGCAACTTTGTTTTGTCCACCAGTATTTACATGCATTCAAACAGCCATTCGGCTTTCTGTATTCGCTATGGTGTTTATCAAACTATAAATACTCAAAGATTTAGTATTTATCTTCAAGCATTTGTTTACCCGTAAACATTTTTACATTTGTATGGAAGCTTGGTTACACCGTGAGATAAAAAACAAAACAGGTCATTGCGACTTTTTTTATCTCACAATTCTGAGAAAAACACATGCAATTTGCAAGAAACACGTGCAATTCTGAGAAAAAAAGTCCTAATTAAGATACATTCAGAATTCAGACTTTTTTCCCCTCATAATTGTGAGTTTATATCTCACAATTCAGACTTTTCTTCTCAGAATTAAAAAAAAAAAAGTCAGAATTGTGAGATAAAAAAATTGACAATGCACCATTGTGTCTTTTTACTGTATACTGAATGAAGCAATAGTCTTGGCAAAAGTCTATTTAACTGGACTTGATTTTAGTCTGTTTGCCTATTTAGGATTTATTAAAAAAATTCTAAATTTAAAAAAAAAATGCTATTAAAAAATATTTCTGAAATGCACATTATTATTTTGCTGCACAGTCATACAGAATATTGATTCCTGTAACAGAGTTAGTTTCAGCTGAGAAGAGCATTTCTGCGCTTTAATTGCACGTGTGATCAGAAACGAATGCAGGTCAGTGAGAGCAGCGCTGTAATGACGCTCCTCACCTTCTCTCCTCCTTTGACCTCCAGCGAGATGTTCCTCAGCACCAGGTCCAGTCCCTCGCGGTACCTCACGCTGTAGTCTATGAACTCCACGTTCCCCTTCGGAGGCCAGTCTGGAGGAGGCTGTTTGTCCTTCACTATCCACGGAGCCTATGGACGATTTGAACGTTTTACATGTCAGTCGAGTTAACTCTCACTGTCTGCGTGCAGAATAAGTGAACCAGATTTAATGCTGATATTCAACAGTCTTTGCTTGCAAAAAAAAAAAGATAAAATCAGCTGTTTAATCCTAAGAAATTGATTATATATTTTAGTATATGAATGATACTGCATGTGTACCTCAGTCGCTGTCTCTGAATACTCCTTCACTCTCTCCACTGCTACGATGTTGCTCTCGAGGTCAGAGGTCATCCTCACCATCCAGTTCAGGGACATAGTGACCTATTCAGCACAAAAAACAAGCGTGAACGCAGAATACTGGCACTTGTAGTGATTATATTTGCACGAAAACATCTCATTTTTCATAATCTAGTTTTCTAATACATGTGCGTTGTACCTCGTGAACATTGTTGGCTCTGTGACGAATTGCTTATGTGCCTCTATTATAAGTCCCTTTGCTTAAATGCATACTCTACCAGTCAAAAGTGTGTAATAATTAAGAATGTTTAATGTTTCTGAAAGAAGTCTCTTCTGCTCACCCAGGCTGCATTTGCTTGATCAAAAATACTGTAAAAACAGTGAAATATTATTACAATGTAAAATAACTGTTTTCTATGTGAATATCTGTTCAAATGTAATTTATTGCTGTGATCAAAGCTCTGCTTCATATGTTTGTGGAAACCATGACACACTAGCATTCAAAAGTTTGGGGTAAGTAGGATTAAAAATAATAATAATAGTAATACTTTTAATCATCAAGGATGCATTAAATTGTGTAAAGACAGTAAAGACATTTATAATGTTGCAAAAGATTCAAATAAATGCTGTTCTTCTGAACTTTCTGTTCATCTGTGAATCCTGAAAAATAAAATGCATCACAGTTTTCACAAAAATATTGTGCAGCACGACTGTTTTCAACATTGATAATAATCAGAAATGTTTCTAATAATCAGCATATTAGAATGATTTCTGAAGATCATGTGACACTGAAGACTGGAGTAATGATGCTGAAATACAGCTGCGCATCACAGAAATACATTACAGTTTAACAGAG
>NW_015632479.1:320242-323359 GCF_001515625.1 Sinocyclocheilus rhinocerous
AAAACAGCTGTTTTAGATTGTAATAATTAGTGCTGTAGTCAAGACCAAGACCAAACCAGCACTCCTGAAATTCATCTGAAAGATCCACATTTACTGCCTGAAAAATATCTAATATTTAATCATTTATGATGTTAACAAATAAATCAGACAATGCAATAAACCAGACAACAGCAATTTAGTGACATCCCTGCAGTTGTGGTCTTGAAATAAAATCCCGAGTCATTTTAGTCTGGGACCGAGATAAGACCAAGACCTTCAAAAAATGGTCTCGGTTACTACAACACTGGCAATAATATTTCAGAATTTTACTGTATTTGATCAAATAAATGTAGCCTTGGTGAGCAGAAGAGACGTATTTCAGAAGCATCGGTAGTGTAAAGCGTAAATATCTCTCTGAAGTCCTACTGCATGTTATTCGTGCATCAGAAGATGCAGTAATAACAAAATATGTGACCCTGGAGCACAAAAGCAGTGTTAAGTCGCTGGGGTATATTTGTAGCAATAGCCAACAATACATTGTATGGGTCAAAATTATAGATTTTTCTTTTATGCCAAAAATCATTAGGATATTAAGTAAAGATCATGTTCCATGAAGATATTTTGTAAATTTCCTACCGTAAATATATCAAAACCTAATTTTTGATTACATTTTAATGTCTGGCTGAACTATTTCTTTAACAGCGGGACACACCATCAATCCACCTCTTACTCGTGGACTCTTATTATGCCTCACATCCCCAGTTCGTTCATTAAAATAACTACATGCCAGGTACAAGTCCTGTCTGTTACAGTATGTGCGCTAGCATTAGTGCTGACAGCTACACTGTTAGTGTTAGAGGAGCGTACAGTATGAATGTGAATGGAGACTGGACTGATGAAATGATGAGATGCAGCACAGCAAAACATCCATGTTCAGTAGAAGACAAATAAATTCAATTCTACTCCTGCAAAGCTAACTCTACAGTAAACGGCTGTTCTTCACCCACCTTCAATACTTTTCAAAAGTAAGTGATCGTTCTCATATTATGAGTGATAATATGGAATATGACGTTTTGCACAAAGTGCTGCTGTCGCTACAGAAAATATACTGTTTACTATATGCCAAAATACTAAGAAATTCAGATACATTTTTAATAATAATAATAATAATTATTATTATTATTATTATTATACATTATTGCCATAATTTGTTCAATTATATAATAATAATATTAATAGTAGCAATAATATTAATTGATAAGCATTGATTATATTAATCATAATATTAAAAATAATAATGATAATTTATTGCAATATTTTATTAAATTATATAATAATAGTCATTAGTAGTAGTAGCAGCAGCAGCAGCATTATATAATTTAATAAATTTTTACAATAATAATAGAATTAATAATAATAATAGTTTAGTAAACGATACAGTAATAAACAATTAATATTAGTGGTAGTATCAGTATTACATAATTTAATAAATTACTGCTAAAATGTATTATTACTATTATAGTTGTTGTTAATATTAATAATAATCATTTATTGCAATAGCATAGTTATTTATATAATAATAACAATATTTTTTGTAGTAATTAATTAATTTTTATCCTAATAATAATAATATTATTATTATTAGTAGTAGTAGTAGTAATAGTATATGATTTAACAAATTATTGTAATAATTTATTATTTTTTTAAAAATAATAATAATAATAATAATAAATGATTGCAATATCAGTAAATAATAATATAATAGTAATAACCAACTTTAATAATAAATCAATTATATAATAGTAATAATAATTATCATCATTATTACAATTATTAGTAGCAGCAGCAGCAGTATTATATAATTTGATAAATTATTACAATAATTTATTATTATTATTGTCTTTCATATTCTTAATAATAGCAATAATAAATCTTAATAAATTATACACTAATAATAAAAGAACACCTTTCACTCAAATGACTGCACTGTTAATATAATTTACAATAATAATTAAATCTAAAGCACAAGGATTTGTGGTATACAGTAAGCTCTGTTACTGTACGCTGTCAGAAACTCAAGAAGGTGTTTCGGTAAAGAACAGCCACGACTAATCGATCAGAGAGACGAACCAGACCACACAGAGTCCAACTACAACACGAGGACAGTGATAATGCAGCTAGAACACAACAACAACAACAACAACAACACACGTTAGCATGCTGTATTAATGAGTTAGCAGACTTATTCCTATTTACCTGGACCCACCAATAGAGCAGCATTAACGGCACTATGACTATGAGGAACACCGGGGTGAGGGCAGAGCATACGATCAGCACATTTACTGTGTACCAGAAAGTGCGCATCCAGATATCAATATTCTCGGGAATGACAGAGTCTATCGTGTCCACGTCTTTGCTGAAGCGGTTCAAGATTCGCCCCGAGGGGGTGGCCTCGAAAAAGGCCTGCGGGGCCCTCAGAACGGCGCGGAGCATGTGGAGGTGCGTGGCGTGGGCCGCCTTCAGCATGCTGTACGCACGACACAGTAAACAGTTGGCCAGAATCAGCGCACCTGTTGAAGGGGCAGCACACGGGTTAGTCTCCTATATATTCTCTCTCGCTCACCGCTGCTTCAGACAAGCACTACTGTACTGTACGTCCTCATCTAGGAGAGAAACAGACTCGGAAAGCAGGAGTGTTTCTGCTGCGCTTCTGAGAAATTCAGCATTGAAAAGAATATAACATTCACATTTTACATAAAAAAAAATATGAAATTATATTTTGTAGCTTAGGTGTTCAAAAGCTTGCGGTTGGTAAGAAAGGATTTTAATTATTTTTATTTAATAAAGATGCATTAAATTGATCAAAAGTGACATTTATATTGTTACAGTAGATTTGTGTTTCAAATAAATGCTGTTCTTTTGAACTTTCTGTTCATCTGTGAATCTTGAAAAATAAAATGCATCAGTTTCCACAAAAATATTGTGCAGCACGACTGTTTTCAACATTGATAATAATCAGAAATGTTTCTAATAATCAGCCATTAAAAAACCTTGCTGAACCCAAACTTTTGAACAGTAGTGTAGTTTCATCTGGGAAGAATTTGATATGATATATTTGAGTTCATTTATATATATATA
>NW_015632479.1:323626-326082 GCF_001515625.1 Sinocyclocheilus rhinocerous
GGATTTTCACTGGTATTGGTACCGAATACTGAAATTTTGGTACCGTGACAACACTACTTTGGGTCATTAAATTAGTGAAAAGAATTAAAAAAAATAATACATTCTTACAAAAAATGTATTTAATAATAATAATAATAATATGGGGTCAGAAAAATAAACTTAATTCAAAGTAAAACTAGTTTATTCTGTTACCCCATTGACAGATAATTTTTCTTGATTTAAGCTTAAGTCTCAAATTTACATACAATAACATTTTTCCTGAAGGATCTTATTAAACAAGTCCGTAATAAAATCAAATCATTGTCTAATTTAATTAAAAGCAGAGATGTTTAAAAAAAATAAGAAAATAATATTTATGCAGTGTATGAGCAAAAACGACAGCTGTAGAGCAAAAATGAGCTCTCGTGTGATTTTATAGTTATATATATATATATTTCTAAACTGACAAAATAAATGCTAGAAATCTGAAGCAACCATTCAGTCTGAAACAAATAAAAAAACCAATGCTGTATTTGACTAAGTGCATGAATATCAGATGTTCCCGCCGGTCTGAGCAAAGCCGTACAGTCAGACATACAGTATACAGGAGGAAATCACAGGGTTAGACTCTGATGAACCGTGCACACGCTCTGATACTCCTCGAAAGGGATCTGCAATGCAAACGTTATCCGCTTTCATCCAGAATCGTGTAGAGCTGCAACAAAAGGGAAAAATACCTGCACAAAGAAGTAAATCAAGGCCAGAGGGCCAATGACCAGCGCGAATATAGGAGTACTGAAAATGATAACGATCATGGTGGACAGAGAGGCAAAGAAGGTGCCCAGGAACATGAGGACGGTGGATGGCAGGACCTCGTCGATCACGTAAATGTCCTTGGAGAAGCGGTTGATGATCCGGCCTATAGGAGTGGTGTCAAAGAAAGACTGGGGCGTGTGAAATTTGTTGTCCAGCAGGGTCTGATGCAGCTTGCGTGCGGCCTGGATTTTCCCCAGAGCCAGAGTAAAGGAGGAAAACATAACCAGGACGCCTGTGTTAGAGAGAGGGCACAGCGTCACTAGCAGTGCTGGGGAAACTTACTTTTAAAAGTAATGCATTACAATGTTCCGTTACTCCATAGAAAAGTAACTAATTACTTAGTTACTTTTTATGGAATGGAATGCGTTACGTTACTTTTGCGTTACTTTTTAAATCTGGACAAGGCTTGCTTGTTTGATTTAAAATAAAAAAGTTATATTTTTGGCGAATATAAAAGCCTTTCACACCAAAAGTGAAATGAATAAGCCTCAGGCTGAAGGGAAAGTACATTTACGTCCGTACAGTAGAACGCAGAAGAAGACATTTCAACACACTTCAGCAATAAAAAAAGACAACCCTCAACACTGATCGTTATGCATTATGCACACAGCATGTGTGTTTGGATTGACATTATGCTGTGTTTTCATGTTTGGGTGAACTGTGCCTCAGTTGTGATGTGAATGAAGTGTTCAGTCAGTGTCTGGCTGTATAACAGAGACTCTGGCTGTACCTTGTGAGATGCCCAGCGCGGCGTAGACCCCGACCCTCATGTGCACTCTGTCCTGCGTGCGGTTGAGCAGCGCGTCGTTCGTCCACTCGCTCAGCCAGACGTTGGCTCCGATGGAGGTGGCGCTCTGACAGCCGTACAGAACACAGATGAAGAGCGACAGCAGCGGCCCGACAGCCTTCGCATACTCCCAATACACCTTCAGCTTCACCTGCCACACACACACACTCACATTACACCGGTTCGTTTAGATGCATAACTAGCCTGGTGTAGGTCACCAAACTGAACGTCAACAGCGCTTTCTGCAAATCTGGTAATAAGGCGTGAAACAAAGCATGAAAGTCAGGTGATTGACATTCAGAATATGTGCAATATGTTTAGCAATTATATTTATTAGCAGCCATTGGCTAATTATTTATTATCCCTATTTCCACAATGTAGGACAAGTCTCAATGCATTTCAAAACACTGCTTTTCGCAATTTTTTGCAGTCTGTCAGGATTTGTATTATATATCTGGCTGTGAAATCAGTTTTGTGTGGCTGTTGAGTTCTAGTCCTCCAGGAGAGGGCGGTCTGGAGTCACTAACCCGTCCCGTCTCAGTCGTCTCAGCCTGGATGAGCTTCTCCACCTTCAGCTCCTTCTTCTCGCTCGGAGACTCCGGGTGTCTCCTCTCGCTGCAGCGCCGACGCCGGGACATTTTCTTCGGGTTCTCCGGATCATTTGACATGATGCTCATCTGCCTACAAGAGACAGAACCCAAAACTCATGCACTCATATGAGAGATATTCAGATGATTATCATTATCGGTCTGTACAGTAGAAAAACCATTACGCCTATGGGATGTCCCCACTTTTCACAAAAACACACCTGTATGTGTGTGTGTGTGTGTGAGGGTGAGTGTGTGTGTGTGTGTGTGTGTGTGTGTGTGTGTGT
>NW_015632479.1:326342-330214 GCF_001515625.1 Sinocyclocheilus rhinocerous
TTTTGGACATGTATAAACCCCTGAAGATCATCATCTACCCCTAAAATGCAACAGTCACTTCCACATACTATTATGGAAGGCGGGTGTAATTTAAAGCAGCTTTATTAATCCTCTAAAATGCATGCATCTAAAGATGATGCTTATTTACAAACATTCAAGGAATAAACATAGCTGGCCATTAGCGTCCAACTGGCTTCTTTCTGTTCCACTGAATGTGATACTAAGTGGTTTTTAACTGGAAATACAACATGCAAATTGCATGACGTTAAAAGCAGTGTTTGCCGAGAGCCACGTTTGGTAAAAGCAGAGCCCCAAAGCAACTGGCAGAGCGAGAGGCATTACAAATGCATGATTACCTCATGAACTGTCTGCGCGCCTCGTTGACTATAGGCTCGTTATCCACCATATCTGTGTGATTACTGAGAGCATCGTCAGGAAACTCCTCCTCCTCATCATCAACCAACAAATCTGAAAAACCATCCCAATGAAAGCAATAAATACAAATAAAATATAAATACTTAATAATACATATATAAAAATTAACGATTATATCTAAATAACTGAATAATAAACATTTAATATTATTACAAATAGATAACTAATTTAATGCATATTTTATAACATATGAATGAATGAATAAATGAAATGTACCGGTGACTTCATCGTCTTCGATGATATCCTCGAGAGAGTAGTTTCTGAGGAACTCTGCAAAAGCTCCATTCTGTTTGAGCAGATCCTGATAGGAGCCCATTTCTGACACGCGCCCCTCCACCAGCACCAGGATGTTGTGCACCTGCGGCAGGAAGCTGATGCCGTGAGTCACCAGAATCCTGGTCTGCGAGAGACACGCCACATCGCTTTACCCTGCTCTGCTACATCACAAGACAACATTTCTGACCCTGGACCACAAAACCAGTCATGAGGGTCAATTTTTGGAACTTATTATTACAAATAGATAACTAATTTAATGCATATTTTATAACATATGAATGAATGAATAAATGAATATCTGAAAAACCATCAGGAGTCAAAGTGATAAAAACATATGTGAGATCAAAATGAAAGCAATAAATAATTACAAATAAATATAAAAAAATTACATCTAAATATATTAAATAATATTTTATATGTGAATTATATATACATTATTCATATTTGATAATATGTATTATAAACAAATAAATGTATGCACTTATAAAATGTTATAAATTATCTAAATATATGATTAATATATATGCATTACAAATAAATAAAAATATATAAATGATAAATATTTAATATGTATTATAAACAAATAAACACTAAATATATGAATAAGAATTATTTTATAATATGTATTACAAATACATAAATACAATTATATATATAAATATATAAATGATACATATTGAATAATATATATATTACAACTAAATAAATAAAACTAATATCTAAATAATAAATATTTTATAAGTACTAATAAATAATTTATAACTAATTATATAAATAATAAATATATAATAAATAGTTTGCAATATGTATTGTAAATAAATAAATATTTATAACTCTGCGGTTTCTTCTGTTCCTGACCCAATCACTCCCAGGACACATGCTCTGAAACGTCCTGCAAATACCTTGCCCTTCAGCGCTCCTTCAGGCCCGATGACGTTGTCGAAGATGTGTTTGGCGACGTGAGCGTCGACGGCAGACAGAGGGTCGTCCAGCAGATAGACGTCTGCTTCACTGTACAGAGCTCTGGCCAGACTCACTCTCTGCCGCTGACCGCCCGACAGATTGATGCCCTGCACACACAACCACACGCTGATTCATTCATGCAACTATTTGCAAAGAACTGCATTTATATATGGGTCAAAGACGTTAAGATGGGGCAACAACAATTTAAAGCAGTATTACACTTATTGTTTTTATGCTTAAACCCTTTTTCGTCTTTGACCCATAAACATTTGTTGAGAAAAGTCCAAAGCCTAATTGCATCGTTTGAACTGCTAAGATGGTAAAAAAAAAAAATCATATAAACAGTGTAATGCATCTTTAAAAGTCAAGACATTGAACACACATTAATTGCATTGAATTAAAAATAAATAAATAAATTTAATTCTATAAAATTAATTTTTGTATAATTGCACATTGATACTAACCCTTACAACAAAGACTGTACTAAACTTAAGTTAATAAGTTAATGTTTAATATGTTTATTAAGTTAATGTTATGCTTATTAATTTATTAAATTATTTAGCAAATAATCACATTTATATGAATATTTGCTGAGAAATGCCCAAAGGCCAAAAACATGCTTTGTATTTGATAATTACATTAATTGAACTGCTCTGGGAAAATAATATATATATATATATATATTATAGAATTTATATACAGATCAAACGGCATGAATAATTAATTAATTTTTTAAATAATTTATAATTAATTTGCAAAAACAGTGTAAAATGTGTTCAAAAGTTGCATAATTGCATTACTTGAATTACTCAGATAGTAAGAAAATCAGTTATTACAGAATTTATATACAGTTCAAACGGCATGAATAAATGTGTTAATATTTTAAAATGAAAATTAAATAACACTAAACGCTATAAATATTACAAATATATATATTTTTATATAATTAACAGTATTAAATGAAAGTGTTCACTGACAGCCCTAGCTACCATACAGCACTATTTTGTAAAAACAGTGTAAAATGTGTTCAAAAGTTCATTTTTAAAAGGTTTAATTACATGATATGCTTAAATTTATTGCAAATTATTGCATTTATATGAATATTTTTTAAGCCCCAAAACATGCTTTGTAGTTGATAATTTGCACTATGCTCAGAGAGTAAGTTACATATAACACATATATATATGATTTTAAAATGATTATTAAACAATATTAAATGTATTTTGAATTTATATACAGATCAAACGGCATGAATAAACGTGTTAATATTTTAAAATGAAAATTAAATAACACTAGACGCTATAAAATATTACAAAAATATATTTTTATATAATTAACAGTATTAAATGAAAGTGTTCACTGACAGCCCTAGCTACCATACAGCACTATTTTGTAAAAACAGTGTAAAATGTGTTCAAAAGTTCATTTTTAAAAGGTTTAATTACATGATATGCTTAAATTTATTGCAAATTATTGCATTTATATGAATATTTTTTAAGCCCCAAAACATGCTTTGTAGTTGATAATTTGCACTATGCTCAGAGAGTAAGTTACATATAACACATATATATATGATTTTAAAATGATTATTAAACAATATTAAATGTATTTTGATACAATTAATATGACAGCCCTAGTTCCCACACTGCACTCGTGTAAAACCAGCGTGTTGTAAACTCATGCACAGCACCTTCTCTCCGATCTCAGTCTGGTCTCCTCCGGGAAGCACTTCCAGGTCAGGGGTCAGAGCGCAGGCCTCCAGCACGCAGCGGTACTTCTGTTCCGCGTACGGTCTGCCGAACAAGATGTTGTCTCGGAGCGTGGCGTTCTGGATCCAGGCCTGCTGCGGTACGTAAGCCACGGATCCCTGCAGAGGAGACGAGCGTCAAACACGGCCTTCTCCTGAAGAAGCTCACACAGATGAACTACACACCTGTATAGAGATCTGACCCTCCAGCTTCTCCATCTCTCCCAGCAGAGCACACACCAGCGACGTCTTCCCACAGCCCACGTGACCCACGACCGCCAGCAGAGAGCCCTGCGGCACCATCACATTAATGCTGCAACACACCAGACTCAGTCAGCACTGCACTTAACCACCGTTAAACCTTTCAGGCCTTAAAACATCTTACTTCAGCACAGCTACTTCACTACTGGATTCATTCTGGTATTTATTGATTAATTTAATTCACTTTATA
>NW_015632479.1:330310-335310 GCF_001515625.1 Sinocyclocheilus rhinocerous
TTTTGTTTTATTTTATCTTTATTTTATTTGTTTTGTTTTATTTTTATTTTTATATATATTTTATTTTATATCATTTTATCTTATCTTTATTTTACATTTTATTTTATTTATTTTAGTGTTTTTTATTTATATTTTACATAATTGTTTTATTTTATTTTATTGTATAATTTTTATTTTATTTTATATTTTACTTTATTTTGTGTCTTGTGTTGTCTTGTCTCTTGTGTTTTGACTGTTGTACTTTTAGCATCTTTTAAAGGAGCTATATAAAGTTATTATTATTTTTTCTCTGTTCTTTATTTGACGCATAACCCTGCGTCCCTCACTAACTGTGCACATGCACATACTCATGCAAAAAAAATGCATGCAAACATTTTCACAGAAATGTTGATACGTTGACAAGTTCGCACTTTTTTCTATTTAGAAACCACTCGCATGTGAAAATCCTTAAGAAACATCAACGCTGTCAGTATAAAATGCTTCTAATACATAGATATTGAATAATGAAGTGACCCTAAAATAAGTCTTTTGTATTTCAGTGCAATAGAAATAATGTGCTTTATAGCTTTAGGATAGATTCTGCACAAAACTGCGGCTGAAATATAGTCGAGGTCTTTATAAAAGTGGGTGTTTTGTTTTAATTACACTTTTGTCTTTACTGTAACCGTGATGCAAATGAAGTGAAGGAGGTTGTGCACAAAGCCCATATATGGAGATAGTGGGTGTGTATTATGCTAATGAGCATCTGCTGACACGCCCCCATCATTTAGCATAATTCCGATTCATCTGCATTGCTGTGAACCTTCTCTGAGCACACAAGTACGATCAGCTGTACACATTATGATGTTCAGTGAACACGAGTCTTACTTGTCGAGAGCGGCCTGGTCTTGTTTGGCCCATGAGAATTTCCCGTTTACGACGCTCACGGCGTATTCTGACGAGAGAGAAAGCGTGAGTCAGCTGAACTGAAGGAGAGGAAACCTGCAGACTGCAGGGATTTCACAATGACTCAGCATGAGAAGAGTGTGGGCTGTTACCTGACGTGTTGTTTCTTCGGTCCACGCTCTCGGGATCGAGCTCATCGTGACTCAGGAAGCCCTGGATGCGTTTCAGAGACACGCTGGCCTGACGGACGATCACACACAAAACAATCAGACAATTATTACAGGAATATCCTGTGGTGAATATTACAGTAAACTATCAAAACAAGCAAACGGTCAGAACTCAACCTGCATCACAGCTTTATAAAGTACGTCACTACTGATTAATTATTAGAGACAAATGATGACAAGGCCAACAGGTGATTACATATTAAATAACATTATATATATATATATATACATAGAGAGAGAAATATATATATATATATAAAGTCTTAAATATATACTGTATATGTGTGTATTTATATATACATAATAAATATACACAGTACACACACATATCATGTAAACACAAACTTTTATTTTGGATGCGATTAATCGTGATTAATCAATTTAACAACCCTAATATCTTATAATATCTTAAGTCCTAATATCTTAATAATCTTATAACCTATATTTCTTTAGCTCTATATGGCAGATGCTGGCAGAAAAGCAGAAAATAATGTATTATTAAGAATAAATAAATAAATACAATTTTTAAAATGTTTAAATAATATATACAGTGTGTATATATATTTTTTATTTTTTTATTTAAAATACTACATTTATCTTTTTGACAACTTATGACATAACTACATACATAAATACATATAAATACAGTATATATATATATTAGACAACTTTAGCTCTATATGACAGATGCCGGCAGAAAAGCAGAAAATAATTTTGCCTATATACTCATTTTCCGGCATATTCGCCAGCGTCTAAAGTTGTATTTAAGCTGTAATCTTCCAGTAATGTTAAGGAAGGCTCACTTGTACGATGCTGCTGATGACCTGCGGAAGCATGTTTAACGGGAACCTCAAGATGTTGAACAGAGACAGAGACACGAAGGCCTTCTCTGCGTCCAAGACATTGTTCTCATCCACAGTCACGAACACAGCAAACGTGGTCAAAGCCACCTGCACAAGAACCGTTACACATTTACACTTCAGTCAGTCATACAAACCTATAAGAGGCAAACGGATCAAAAGCAAACAACGGGCCGTGTTTCTTCTGCACTTTGAGCTTATTAATCACGCCGGCTAATGCACTTTTGAAACATGAGCCGGCAACTCGACGCCTAGATAGGGATCCAGCGCATCATTAGGCATATCAAAGATAAGATTCTGCATTTCCATCAGACACACGAAACCGCAGAGAAAGAGATAAGTTACCAGGAAGGGCGCGCTGGTCCAGGCCATGGTGGAGAGAGCGCTGAGATACGCCGTCTTACGCAGCACGTGCAGCTCCTTCTGCCGGATCTGCAGGATCTTCTGCTGGAAGGAGGTTTCCCAGGCGTACAGCTTCAGCACCTTGATGCCGTTCAGAATCTCGTTCATCAGCTTGATGCGCTCGTCCTTATACTTCATCTGCTCCACCTGTGCAGTTATTATTCATTTATTACATGAGCTTTCATTTTTCTACTTCGCATTTTAGTTTTAGTTAAAGTTTTTGTCATTTTGTTGTGCATTTCTGATTTTTTTATATAAATATAACATTTTATTTATTTTTATTCATTTAATATATAATTTTATTACTATTTCATATATTCAATTTAATATATAATTGTAATATTTTTTATTAATATTTTATTTCATTTCAGTTTTAGTTAAGTACATCAAATTAAACTAAATGAAAATGAGAAATGTTGCCTTACATTTAATATAATTTAGAAAATAATTTTGCCTCACTTTGAAAAAAAAAATCTATATTATATATGGTGGTCTCATACAAATGTACATATAATTTAATTTAATTTAACATTTTAATTTAATTTGATTTAACATTTTAATTTAATTTAATTTAATTTTGTTTTATGTTATTTAATTTTATTTTATTTTATTTTATTTTATTTTATTTTATTTTATTTTATGCCATAATCAACAGCATCTGTGACCTAGAGTCTAAATTTTATTAGTATTTAATTAGTCTTTTGGGTTTTTTAATATAATTTTTTTATATAAAAATGTATTAATTTTCATTTCAGTTTCAATTATTTAAGCACATCAAACAGATTAAAAATGAGATTAAATAAATGAGATAAAAGTGAGAAATGATGCCTTGGCAACTAGATGAAATAAAATAAGTGTTTTATATTTTTTATTTTTATTTAATTAACATTTATTTTATTTCAAGTAACACAAATGTTTTTTAATGGTTTTAGTTAATGATAATAATCATGACCATAACTGTTCAGCATACAAAAGTAACCAAAATATTAGCATTCAAACACTGAAATGCATTATTAATAACATAAACTGCCAACAGTGTGCTGAATTCCTATTATAGCATTGGCTGAATGGGAAAACTGGTTTTGATACGTTATTTTATTTCAGTCAACATCTATTTCAAATAATGAAAATGTTTTTTATGCTTTTAGACACCACACAAGCTGTTGTGTTTCCGGTTGGGTTTGCGATCTGTCTCTTTAAGAGGAAACGCCGGCTCGCTAGAAACTTCACCTAAATGTGAAGATCTGATAAGCTTGAGCCGTGAAAACCTCAGAGCTGATGCAAATATTGATGAAGAGAAGAGAGCCAAACCTGGTACGATCTGGTCTTCATGGCGATGAAAGCGTTGAAGGGGATCAGCAGAACCATGACGGCCAGACCGGCCAGAACCGACGGACCCAGATTCTGAACACAGCACAATAACAACATCAGCAGCCATCATTTTCTATTAGATTTCATTTTTTATTAGTTTATTTTCACATTCATTTTAGCTACGGTTTTAGTAATTTTGTTGTGTTTTTGTAATTTTCATTAGTTTTTGTTTTTTAAATATTTCTCTGTATTTTTATTCATTTATTAATCAATTAAATTGTATTAAGAATTATGAATTTTGATGTTTTTATTTTTAAGATTAGGCTTAGTAAATGATGATAAAATTTCTTTATTATTACATTTTCACCTTAATTTTAGCTAAAGTTTTAGTAATTTTGTGTTTTTGTCATTTTCATTAGTTTTTTTAATATTTCTCTGTATTTTTATTCAATTATTAATAAATTAAATTGTATTAAGAAGTATGAATTTTTATATTTTTATTTTTAAGATTAAGCTTAGTTCATGATAATTTAATTTTTTTAATTATTTTATTTTCACCTTAATTTTACCTAAAGTTTTAGTAATTTTGTGTTTTGTCATTTCCATTAGTTTTTTTAATGTCTCTATATTTTTTATAAATTTTATTTATTAATTTATGAATACATTAAATTGTATTATGAACTATTAATTCATCAATAATTATTAATATTAACAATTCATTTAATTATACATTTTATTTAGTTTTCATTATTTTTTTAAATATTTAAATATTTTAGTACTTCAAGTTAAACTAAATAAAAAATGCCATATAAAAAATTTTTAACCTTAAAAAATTATTTAATTTTAATTAACCAGTATTTAATTACTGCTAACCAGTATTAGCAGTATTTAATTTTAATTAACCTTTATTTTATTTCAAGTAACAAAAAGTGTTTTTTGGTTTTAGATTAGGTTTAGTTAACGATAATAACACTGACCAACAATATTATTAACATGACATTTGCTGAACTGGAAAATAGACCATTTTAAACGAAATGTGTTGAATTTCAATAGTTGCATGCTCTCGGCAATCAATAATTCACCTCAAAACACGTGCTGATCGATCGGCACAAACCGTGCATGTTGCAAATGAACCCGTATTTAATGTCAAACGTCTTTTTTGCACCTTGCAGAGTTTTGTTCAGGGTTTTGAATGCATGAAAGAATGTTAAGTTACATATTATCTTTAATAATAAAAAAAAACTGCCTTGCTATTTATTTCTCTCATAACGATGCGTGATTATACGGCCAGAAGCATTTTAGATTTGCATTCAGT
>NW_015632479.1:336831-349507 GCF_001515625.1 Sinocyclocheilus rhinocerous
CTGTGTGTGTGTGTGTGTGTGTGCGTGTGTGTGTGTGTGTGTGTGTGCGTGTGCGTGCATGAGTGTGTGTGTGTGTGTGTGCGCGCGTGCGTGTGTTTCTGACTTCCTTTTGCAGCTTAGTTTCCACAGAAGGTCTAAAATAATGGGGCAATAAAAACCTTTAAAAGTTTATACAAAAAAAGTATAGACAAAAGTTAGCACTTAGTGTTTTTTTAACACACTAGTCCTTCAGTACCATAGTATATATCAGAGTAGTTGATGCATTGAACTCTTGATGCATTTTTCTAATGCAATATCCTGTGATGAAGCAGATTAATGGCTGTTTCGGCCACAGACAAACACACCCGTGAGTTCAGCAGCACTGAAGTATTACGCTGATCTGGGTAAAAGTGCACAGATGTGTGTGAACACCCTTCACACCTCACCACACCTAACACAACTCCAATCCCTACTCTATTCTCTTCTATTACTCGTGTAGAGCAGAGGCAGAATCACTCAAACGCTGGACTTTACTGAAATCACTGTCCGTCTGTAAGATTCTCTAAACACAATGTCATGCTTGATCTAACATTAAAACACAGCTTTAGAAGTTAATATATTGTTTCATTTATTGTGCATATTTTCATTATTTATTGCATTTTTAAAATACTTGTTCAGCTGAGAGGGCAAATAAATATAGAAAATGATGCTTTCTAACTGTATTGTCACACAGAATAAGCAGTTTTTCAGCATGTGTATTTAATGAGAGTAGGGGTCGACAAATATGTGTTTTTCAGGGCCGATGCCGATACCGATTATTACAGATCAATTAACCGATATTTTGAACCGATATATATATGTCTGGTGTAAAAATTAAAATGAATGTCAAAGTTAAGAATAACAAAGGCTCTGACAAAAACTTTACTTTAAATGCTGTTAAATTATTTTATCAGCAAATCGGTTTTGAAAATGCCGATAACCATAAAAAAAAGCTTAATATCGGCACCGATAATCGGTCGACACTCTAAATGAGAGGTCTTTCGCAATACTCACAACATCTTTCTCACAACACGTGTAAGAAGATTTAATGTTTATATTGTAAAAGTAACTCGGAAAGTCATCATTTACTCATGTGCCACAGAATAAAAAAAAGGTAAATAAAAAAGGTTCCGATTTTTGACTTTTTTTCTTGCCATTCTGAGTTTATATCTGTCAATTCAATTTTTTCCACCATTTAATAAAAAAATAAAACCGGTAATTCTACTTTTATCTCACAATTCTGATTTTTTTCTTGCAATTCTGCGTTTATATATATTTCTGAAATGCAAGGGGAAAACTCTGAATAGTGAGATAAAAAGACACAATTAGCTTTATAATTTCTTTATTTGATTTTTTCTTTATTTGTTGTTTTTGTTTTTTATCCTGTGGTGGAAAAAAGCTTCCATAGGTTCCAAACCTGTATGCAATATTTGCATGTACTATGCATTTCTTTCCTCTGCTTAACTCAAAAGACATTTTGAAAGAATGATATACTATTTTAGTCGTTCTTAATATTTTGAACTTTCCCTTTAACTATTTCACTCTTTTCACTTTAATTTGAGGTAAAGCTTTAGTAATGTTGGTGCGCTTTTGTCATGTGATTTATTTTCAAAATATGTCTCTCTAGTTTTTATTAATTTTTATTTATTAATTTATAATCTGTGAACTCTCTTCTCATTATTTACCCCATAACATGCTTTAAAAAATATGGTTCCCCCAAAACTGTGCGCATTATTTATACGCATTATGCATTTCTTTCTTCTGTGCAACACAAAAGAAGGTAGTTTGAAGAATGAGGAGCCCACTCAAAATATCTTCTTTTATGGTCCAAAAAAGGCAAAAAGAAAGGTTTGCAAGTAAATGACACCACAAAGATTATTCTGTTCGGCCACCACTAACCAGCATAAACCAGTCTTGAGAGAACATGGATTTGTGCTGGTCTGAGTGAGTCCTTATGTGCAGAGAGACTCTTGACTAGCCTGTACCTTCCTGTAAATGGCTCCGATGATTCCCGAGCGCAGCCTCATGCCCGTGACAAAGCAGTACTGAAAGTGCTGATGTAAGATGAGGGTCTGTAAGAGGGAAGCGCTGAACATCAGGAACGCCAGCGAGTAACCCCACCACGACGGGGCCTGCGGCTGCTTGGTGAAGTCAATCAACATCCTGACAATGAAAGCAGAATCACTTTAAAACCACACCTCTGTGCATGAGTAAGATTTGTTATGTTTCTGAAATACGTCTCTTCTGCTCAGCAAGGCTGCATTTCTTTGATCAAAAATACAGTAAAAATTGTGAAATATTATTACAATTTAAAACAGCTGTTTTCTATGTGAATATCTGTTAAACTGTAATTTATTTCTGTGATCAAAGCTGTATTTTCAGCATCATTACTCCAGTCTTCAGTGTCACATGATCTTCAGAAATCATTCTAATATGCTGATTTGCTGCTCAAGAAACAAGATTATTATTATCAATATTCAAATTTTTGTCAAAACTGTGATACACTATGTAAAAGTTTTGGGTAAGATTAAAAAAAAAATAAAGAAAAAGAAGAATAAATTATTTTTTCCGATGTTACATTGATCAAAAGTGACAGTAAAGACATTTATAATGTGACAAAGGATTTCAAATAAATGCTGTTCTTTTGAACTTTCTGTTCATCTGTGAATCCTGAAAAAATAAAATGCATCACAGTTTCCACAAAAATATTGTGCAGCACGACTGTTTTCAACATTGATAATAATCAGAAATGTTTCTAATAATCAGCATATTAGAATGATTTCTGAAGATCATGTGACACTGAAGACTGGAGTAATGATGCTGAAAATACAGCTGCGCATCACAGAAATAAATTACAGTTTAACAGATATTCACATAGAAAACAGCTGTTTTAAATTATAATAATATTTCACAATTTTTACTATATTTTCTGCCAAACAAATGCAGCCTTGTTGAGCAGAAGAGACTTGTTTCAAAAACATTAAACAATCTTAATTATTTCAAACTTTTGACTTGTGATTCAAAACGGTAAAAATGTCTATAGAGAAGCATATTTGCATTCTGTTTGCATTGTAAAGCATGAGCACAGAGTGTGAAAAGCATACAAAACATCATGCAAATGATTCTGCAGGGTTCTATGCAAAACAGTGCTATAAAAGACCATTTTTACACCGCTTTCCAGCTAATCAGCGCATTTCATGTTTGCTCTTCCTGTTACAAGCAAACGAAATAAATCCCCGCGGGTAATAAAACCCAGGTCTAGGTTAAAGGAACAGAGCAGCTATTGTGTTGTTCGTTATCAGATGCAAACAATTACAGCTGTCCATACAGACTGACTAAATCAGTCCCTTTAATATTTTAATCATGGCTTTAATGAAAACAGAAGCTCATCACAGCCCTGTGAACATCTGCTGTAAATAACCAGTACAGAAGAGTGACTAAACCTCACTTACTGGCAGCTTTATCATGTCTCGTATGATATCACTACCTTCCCATCATAAAACCATAACTAATTATGACTCTAGTGTTCCTCTTTGGCTGGGAATGAAGCAGCGGCGACTTCACCTGAGCAGCTGAGGGTTCACGAAGGTAATGAGATCCTGCAGTAGTTTGAAAGCCGAGCCGATGAGGAAGTAGGGCCCGAAGGCCCTGAGAAGGGCCCTCAGGAACGAGGGCTGCCGCGCCTCCTTCCGTTTGGACAGCAGAACCTCCTCCTCCTCCGGACTGACGCTCACGTGGTTGGGTTCAGCGCCCGGGCCTGCCTTCCTGAACGCGGCCTGCTCCTTCACGCTCTGCTCGCTGCACAGAAAAACAAGAGCGGCTGATCTTCTGAAGCTGGAACGACTCTTCTAGTAGCAGCAGCAATGTCAAGGTCGATTCCCACTCAGTGCATGAAATGAATATATGTGCAGCTGAATGCAGTGAAAGCGTCTGTCAAATGCATGAATGTAAATGCAATAGGTTTGGGGAAGAAGAAAAAAAACGCTTCTGAGAGCAAAGCTGAACCTGGACTCACATGTGTCATTCTGCACCAAAAACAACTGCAAAGATAAACATTTTTTACATGGCTTGTGCTTGCTCATGCAAAGTACCCTAGCAACCACCCATATCACCCTAGCAACCACGCATATCACCCTAGCAACTGCTTAGTAACAACTATACCTTTAAATATATTAATTATGAATGACTGTATTACAAGCTATCAATAATAAGAACAGAAGCTCATCGCAGTCCTGTGAACATTTAAAAAATACACAACACAAAATTTCACTGAAAAATAAATAAATCAATACAAGATTTCATAGGGCCCTATTATGGTAAAAACTGTATTAAATAAAGTTGTTTTTATGAATTCAATTAATAATGCATGCTGTTTGGTTAGTAAAATTTAATGAAACCATTCAAATGGAATCCCGAAAAATGAAAACAGAAAACACAGAATTTGGTAAAAAAATAAAAGAAAATTTGAGCAAAAATAAAAAAAAATTATAGTGCCCTAAAAATGCATTTTTTGTTAAACCTTTAATAAATAGATGTTAAATTATATGTTTCATTATTTAAATTAATTAGACATGCTTTTTGATTATTCAAATTTAGGTAAAGCTGCAAAATTAGTCCAGAAAAATTTAAATGGGAAAAAAAAAATATATATATATATATATATATTTAAAAATTTCAATTTCAAAATTAAAATTTAATTGAACCACTAAAACAAAAAAATAATTTGGAAAAAAAATAATAAAATGGACGTCGGGAAAAAATAAAACATTTCATAGGGCCCTATTCGACTAAATAAAGAAATAAATAGAGAAAAACCTGGAGCATAGTGTTACTCACATTAATGTAAACAAGAAAAGGCATTCACAACCTACTGGACTTATACAATGTGACAGTTATTGTACAATCCTTGGACTGAATGATTGAATCATAATCTGTCTGAATTCATACCTCTGCGCTTTGGATTTCTCCACCTCCCATTCATTGAGCAGATTGGGAACCACCAGCTCTGAACTGTCATGCTTGTTCAGCGACCACAGATCTTTATTCTCTAGTGGAGATTTATAGCCTTTGATTGCCATACTGTAGAACAGAAACACATATCTGTCTCAGAAACAACACTAATGTTGGCATTGTACAGTCATTCTACTTCTGATTTTTGTTGTTTATGTTGAATTAAAGGGACGGTTCACTCAAAAATGATCATTGAGTTATCATTTACTCAGCCTCATGTCGTTCCAAACCTGTATGACTTTCTGTCCTCTACAGAACACAAATAAGCAGATATTTTAATCTCTAAATCTCTAAAAATATCTTCTTTTATGTTTCAGAGAAGGACGAAGGTGACAGAGGTTTGGAAAGATACTGTATGAGAGCAAGTACATTTTTTGGTGAACTATCCCTTTAAATCTTCCACTTTGGCTTGAGAAAATATGTGCATTAATTTAAACCCCAATATTCAATAAGACATCTAGTAACTGGGAACATTTGGGATACATTTGTTTCTGATGGCACAAAGCAATGTAAACGGAACATTGGTTTGAAATGTTTCTTGTTGTGATTACAACGTTATTTAAAGGCTACAAAAACATTTCTTACAACGTTTGAGTACAAATCATACATCATAAGGACATTCTGAGAATGTTGATCTAAGAATGTTTTCTTTCAGCGTTATGAGAACATAAATCAAATGGTTAGTGTTAGTGTAAGTCGTGAGAATGAGAAACAGCCACCGTTAGTACTTATTTACATTACTCACCAAGTAAACCACCAAAAGGTCATTTTGGAGAGGAATCCAGCAGTCGTTTCTGGACATACATTCTGAAAATCCAATGAAAACACCACAGGCACTTTAGTTTGCTGCTCTGACCTTTCCATGACCTTTCTAATGTTCAAAGAATTCAATCATCCACAGTTTGTGGCACTAAATCATTCTTTTATTCAATCTTGTATGAAAGCATGATGGTTACTGCTGGCCCTGGTATTGCATTTTGTCAATTTCACGGCCTTTGAGTAGATAAAACACACACACACTCTCACACACACACACACACACACACACACAGACTTACAGGATCTGTGACCACGCTGGAGAAGAGAGGAGGCTTTTCATTGAAGCAGGACAGGATGAGTTGAAGCAGGGTGAGGCCGAAGTAAATGTAGAACATCGTGAACCTCAGCTTGTCACTCTGAAAACAGAGAAAGCTGCTTTATCAAGTAATCGCAACATCTCTACACACCACATCACAAACGCCCCCAGCCCTGCTCTTTATGAGCTCACAGATCTGAGATATCTAGTTTTTATTTGATTTCACTATGTGAGACTAAGCCTGTTCACGTCAGACATTCACCCCAAACCCACGCCATCGGTCACGCTGTTTGTCAGGATGGAATAGGGTCAGAAAGTTTACATGTTTGAGGAAATCAACTGACAAAGAGCTCACTTTTAGTTGTGCATCCTCATTAAACGTTCAGCTTAACATTGAAAAATGACATCCATTAACTAATTAATCTTTATAACCAAAACATCCAACAAATTTGACATTTTTTTATTTTTAAATATATCTGAAAAATATAATGCACAACACTCAAACAATACTAGAAGTATTAAAATAATTCTGAAAAAAATGCATAATGCACAACATGAATAAACAATATTAATATCAATAATGTATCTGAAAAATGTATAATGCACAACATGCACAAATAATATTAATATTTAGAAATTAATATATAATTAAAACATTACATGCAAACATGCACAAACAATGATGATATTATTAAATTAATATATCTAAAAAATGTAAATGCACAACATTCACAAACAATATTAATATTAGTAAATTAATATATATGAAAAATGTAAATGCACAATATGCATAAACAATATTAATATCACTAAATTACTATATATGAAAAATGTAAATGCACAATATGCATAAACAATATTAATAGCATTAAATTAATATATATGAAAAATGTAAATGCACAATATGCATAAACAATATTAATATCACTAAATTAATATATCTGAAAAATGCATAATGCACAACATGCACAAACTAAATTAATACCAATAACGTATCTGAAAATGGAAATGCAAAACATGCACAAACAATATTACACTGTTAAATTAATATATCTGAAAAATGCATAATGCACAACATGCAGAAACAATATTAATATTACCATACATTTTTATACATAATATTTGAGCGTTCCTGTAGAGAGCATGGCATCTCATGGGTTAAATTTCCAGTGAATGCATGAAGTGACTAAATATAATTAAATGCAATGCAATTCACTTTGTAAAAAAGTGTCTGTCAAATGCATTAAAATGATTATTCAAAATTCAAAATCAGATGGCATTTGTCATATCCAGGAGCAAGAATCAGACTTATTTGACTTGGAAAAACAGCGGCAGCCTTGAGCTATGTTTGTTGCTCTGTGAGTTAGATAAGCTGTCTTGAAGCAGGTTTTAGGAACAACAGCAGCTCTATTCTCTCAAAACAGTCATGGCCTTAACTGAACTCCAACTCAAACGCTCAACATGTAGGTCAAAAGATGCATGTGAGAAATAAAACAGGAGGGAAACGTGCAGAAAGGGGAGAGAGTCACACATTACTGAGAGATGACTGTGCTGGCAGAGCATTTACATGGTTAGACTGAAATTAACTACTTCATACTAAAACATTTCTTCAAACCAACACACTGACCTCTGCCTGACTGGCATTCATGATTTTGGAGCGGAAAGGCACGATGGCACACAAAACTGAGATCGTCCAAAATATGAAGAGCACACCGGATGACTGCACTCCTTTCAGCCTCTCAAACTGGATCAGGAACGTGGCTAACAACTAGAAGAGAGCAAAGACAGCCAGAGCTCATCCACTGTAGTTCTGAGAATGAATATCTGACTTTTAGATAGTTCACACATTATAAATGGAGACATACAGTATCATATAGTTTATTAGGCTGTTTAATTGTTGCAAATTACATGACAAAAACTGTAGTTAGTAACGTAATCCATTACATTACACATTTTAGGAAATATAATTAGACTACTTTTTGAGCACTTTTAGATTACTTGTGACCTAACTCATTTATCACATTATTTTTTGGAAGACAAAAGCCTTCCAAAGACAAAGGCTTGTTTGAATAATACACACACACACACTCACACACCACATACACACACACACACACACACACACTCTCACACACACTCTATGTGTGTGTGTGTGTATATATATAAAAATGCACAAAATGCACAAACAATATCAGTATTATTTTATATTTTTTTATATTTAATATATACTATTTGAGTATTCCTGTAGAACATGGCGTCTCAGAAAAAGGGCTCAAGTCCCAAGTTAATGCATGAAGTGAATAAATGATAAATAATTTTATTGAAGGTTCAAAATCAGATGGCATTTGTTATAACCGGGAGCAAGAATTGAAAAACAGCAGCTAGTGGAGCGACAGCCTTGAGTTATGTTTGCTGCTAACAAATTAATTTAAATTGTTTTAAAAAATGTTTAAAAATGTTATATTCTCATCTTTACTTTTTTTGTAATGTGTGAGAAGTATTAATGTTAAAGGTTAACTGTTTTTTTATATATATATATATAGTGTGATTTTTGGTGAATTTTAACATAACACAAGGCATAGTCAGGGTTATTATAGTAACTAAAACCATAAAAATACATTTTCGTTACTTGAAATGAAATAAACATTAACTGAGAGTTTTATTTCAGCTAGTTTCCAAGCCAACATTTCTCTGTTTTTTTTTTTTTTTGTATTTTAAAATAACACTGGGGTTAGAATTTACTTTTTCATTGTCCACTGTAATTAAGCAGTCAGTTTTTTACCGCTGTGCTTTTATAGAAGTGAACAATAGCGCCTGACCTGCACAGATTCATAAAACTATTCATGTGCCCCGTGTTCATGCTGTTGATCTGCTGTTAGACATTCATGCAAGTTATGAGAACGAGTCATTGTTCAGTGAAGGCTTTTCAGACTGGAGAGGAAGTTTTGAGCTTTGTACATTGCAACTGATGTTAAGATCTGACACAACCGACATATTCAGCTGCCGTTCTCACTCACCATCGTCATGCCAAGTACTAGAGGAGTAACGAAATATACTGGGGGTTTCAACTGATTCTGGCTCATCTCATGAAATGAAGAAAACAGGTCTGTCCAGCATACGATCCACAAGATCAAGCCGAGAACCTGCACACACACACACACACACACACATATAATGAATCATTACAACAAGATAACAGAGAACCGAACATACACAAGTGCTTGACATCTCCTACCGTTTTGATTCTGTTCAGTATAGACATCATGATGTAGCCTCTGTTGTTCCTCTTGAGGTAGAAGATGTAGAAAGGAGACGTCAGCCAGAGGAAGATGCAGGGAGCCCATGGCAGGACAGACAGCTGAAAGCATGCTGGGAAATCCGGCAGGTTTGTGTGCTTCGTGAAATTAGAGTCCTGCGAGAACAGAAGCACCAACATGAATTCAGACTCGTGCTTCCCAAACTACAAGACTGCACAAAGCACAGCGATTAGATGCACTGACTTCCAAGACGCGGAACTAAATACTGTACCTTAGTTAAGAAATTGAAATATTTTCACATTAAAATTAATCATAGAAGATCACCTGGATGTTCTTTGGTTGTTTCAATTTTTTTTTTTTTTTCAAAATGATGATTAAAAAAATGATAAATTACATTAGAACTCACAATATATTCAGAAATATGAATATGTATGAATATTTTTCAAAATTATGATTAAAATTTTTTATAAATTGCATTAGAACTCAGAATATATTTAGAAATATGAATATGAATATTTTTCAAAATTATGATTACAATTTTTTATAAATTACATTAGAACTCAGAATATATTTAGAAATATGAATATGAATATTTTTCAAAATTATGATAACAATTTTTTATAAATTGCATTAGAACTCAGAATATATTTAGAAGACTGCACAAAGCACAGCGATTAGATGCACTGACTCTCAAGACGCGGAACTAAATACTGTACCTTAGTTAAGAAATTGAAATATTTTCACATTGAAATTAATCATAGAAGATCACCTGGATGTTCTTTGGTTGTTTCAAATTTTTTTTTTTTTTCAAAATGATGATTAAAAAAATGATAAATTACATTAGAACTCACAATATATTCAGAAATATGAATATGTATGAATATTTTTCAAAATTATGATTAAAATTTTTTATAAATTGCATTAGAACTCAGAATATATTTAGAAATATGAATATGAATATTTTTCAAAATTATGATTACAATTTTTTATAAATTACATTAGAACTCAGAATATATTTAGAAATATGAATATGAATATTTTTCAAAATTATGATAACAATTATAAATTATATTAGAATTCACAATATAAACTGAAATATGATTACGTATGAATATTTTTTAAAAATTAAGATAAAAATGATAAATTACATTAGAATTCACAATGTCAACAAAATATCTATGACTATTTTTCAAAATTATGAAAAAAATTCTGAACTACATTAGACCTCACAATACATTAAGAAATATGAATATGTACGAATATTTTTCAAAATTAAGATAAAAATGATAAATTACATTAGAATTCACAATATATTAAGAAATATGAATATGTACGAATATTTTTCAAAATTAAGATAAAAATGATAAATTACATAAGAATTCACAATATAAACAAAATATCTATGAATATTTTTCAAAATTATGAAAAAATTCTAAACTACATTAGACCTCACAATACATTAAGAAATATGAATATGTACGAATATTTTTCTAAATTAAGATAAAAATTATTAATTACATTAGAATTCACAATATATTAAGAAATATGAATATATATGAATATTTTTCAAAATTATGAAAAAATTCTAAACTAAATTAGAACTCACAATATATTTAAAAATATAAATATGCATGAATATTTTTCAAAATTATGATAAAAATTATAAATTACATTAGAATTCACAATATAAACAAAATATCTGTGAATATATTTCAAAATTATGAAAAATAATAAATTACATTACAACTTACAATATAAACAGAAAATGATATTTTATATATATTGATATATATTGATATTACAAAATGATGATAAAAAGGATACATTACATTAGAACTCACAGCATAAAAATAAATATGAATAGTTTTCAAAATTAAGATAAAAACCATAAACTACATTAGAACTCAAAATATATTTAGAAATATATGTATGAATATGTTTTCAAAAATATGATATATAATCACAAATATAAATATGCATCTTTCAGGGATGCATGATAAACCGGCACCATATTAATTCAGCAGATATTACAGATTTTTTAAATTGTATCCATTTATATTAGATATATACCAACTGATATAGCATATATTATATACATTGCAGTGAATCAGAGGTAAAAACGATATAAATACTGTTCAGTTTCTTGCACAGACCGATCGTTTCGTGTCTTTACACATCAATGTATCGTCACGAGCCGCAGGGTTTAATTTGGTTTTGTTTGTGTATGTTTTTTTGACTCTCAAAGCCGTGATTCCCATCCACTTCCATTATATGACTGACAGACTGCAACGGTTTGAGTTAAAAATCTCCGTTTGTGTTCTACTGAAGAAACAAAGTCACCTACATCTTGGATGCCCTGGGGGTAAGCAGATAAACATCACATTTCCATTTTTGGGTGAACTATCCCTTTAAGCAACCCAACCTGATTAAGCTCAAGGAAATCCAAACGGCAGTCATTAGGCAAGATCCCAGATGCACGGCGCTCAAGACAAACAGAGAAAATAAAGCAAGGCTTAATAATGCAGACGAGGCTGTGCATCTCCTGTAATGTTAGAAAGGTTAGGCTCAGGGGTTTTCTGACCCGAGAGACGTCAGCCGTCGCTCTCACAGGATGCAGTCTGCGGTCTGAAGGGAAGACACCTCTCGCTGCGCGCCTTCCACGCGGTTATGAGGTCAAATGCTCAAATCTGTTCAACAACAGATGATTTCTGCTGCACTTCGGTCAGAACTGAGTCTTGAAACCCGAGCTGAGGAGCAGAATAAGAAAAGCAGCTCCCTGGCGAGTTTCAGACGCAGTGCTGCTTGTGTTAACGGCTAAGATCCTTTAAAATCACCCTCTCAGCGAGTCAGTTTCTAATAGAGGTCTGCTCATCAGACATCTCACATGTTTAAATGCGTTTAGGTCACATAGGAAAGACAAAAATGAACAAACAGTCACTGTGACTGATTCACTAGAAACCCTTGTCCGGTGCTGAAAATCCTTTACCTAATTTGGTGTTCGTGATTTGGTTGACGAAAAGATTGAATGGTAATAAAATAGCATAATGAGAGCAACAAAATACAAAAAGGTAATTGTGACTTTTTATCTCAGAATTGTGAGATATGAACTCGCAATTGCGAGTTATAAAGTGCAATTCTGAGAAAAAAACTGACTTTTCTTACAATTGCGAGTTTATGTCTTAGAATTCTGACTTTATAATTTTATAAGAAAAAAAAGCCAGAATTGCAAGAAAAAAGTTGCAATTACCTTTTTAAAATTTTTTAAAAGTGTGTGTGTGTGTGTGTGTGTGTGTGTGTGTGCGCGTGTGTGTGTGTG
>NW_015632479.1:349639-364729 GCF_001515625.1 Sinocyclocheilus rhinocerous
GTGTGTGTGTGTGTGTGTGTGTGTGCGTGTGTGAGTGAGTGTGTTTGAGTGTGTGTTTGTTGTCGAGGAGAGCAAACCCAGATCCACCAACTGATATATATATATATACTGCACTCACATGTAAACGTCCACATGACCAACACAACATGCAAAAGAGTTCAAGAGAGCAACGTAAAGAGAATGCAAAGCAGAAGATTTTCCACCATGGTTGTACGCAGCATCCCTGCTAACAGGGAACGTTCTCTTAATGTTTTTTTAATGTTATTGTTTTTAAATGTTACTGTTTAAAATGTTAGGATAAAATGTTTAAAGTAACGTTTATGGAATGTTATTATAACTTTGTTAATATTTGATATACATTCTCATAATGTTGAGAGAAAACGTTCTGAGATCAACGTTCTCTCAACCTCCTTATGATGTTATTTCTACTTCTGAGAAACGTTTTTGTAACCTTTAAATAACGTTATAATCACGACAATTTTAGCATTCTTAGAATATTAAAAATAAATTTTAAATAACTACATTTTAGGTGAAAATGAAGTTAGTAGAATGTTGTAAGAAACGCTTTTGTAGCCTTTAAATAACGTTCTGATCACGACGAAAACTGGACATTTTAATGTTGCTAGAATATTAAAAATAAACTTTCATATATTGCTTTATTTTGGGTGAAAATACAGTTAGTATAATGTTACAAGGAATGTTTTTGTAACCTTTAACATTCTAATTATGACAAGAAAACTGGACACTTCAGCATTTTAGAAACATTTCAAAACAACACTCCCACAACGTTTCTGTAAGCTACATTTGTAGCCTGCGATGCATGTAGTGTTGTAACTGAAATGCTGCATATATCTGACCCTAGAGCACAAAACCAGTCATAAGTGTCAATTTTTCAAAATTGAGATTTATACATCATCTGAAAATCTGGAATCTGAGGGTGCAAAATAATCTAAATATTGAGAAAATCATCTTTAAAGTTGTTCAAATGAAGTTCTTAGCAATGCATATTACTAATCAAAAATTAAGTTTTGATATATTTAACACTCCCACAACGTTTCTATAAGCTACATTTGTAGCCTGCGATGCATGTAGTGTTGTAACTGAAATGCTGCATATATGTGACCCTGGAGCACAAAACCAGTCATAAGTGTCAATATTTCAAAATTGAGGTTTATACAGCATCTGAAAGCTGAATAAATAATCTTTCCATTGATGTATGGTTTGTTAGGATAGGACAATATTTGGTCGAGATACAACTATTTGAAAATCTGGAATCTGAGGGTGCAAAATAATCTAAATATTGAGAAAATCATCTTTAAAGTTGTTCAAATGAAGTTCTTAGCAATGCATATTACTAATCAAAAATTAAGTTTTGATATATTTACGGTAGGAAATTTACAAAATATCTTCATGGAACATGATCTTTACTTAATATCCTAATGATTTTTGGCATAAAATAAAAATGTATAATTTTGACCCATACAATGTATTTTTGGCTATTGCTACAAATATACCCCAGCGACTTAACACTGCTTTTGTGCTGCAGGGTCACATATTTGGATTCTATAAACAACAGACGATGTGTCCCTGTCTCTCACACAAAGCTTGCTGAAGGGAAGAGCAGTGTTTCTCACAGGCTTGCGAGTGCTGACGTGTTCTGAGCCGCACCTCCAGCAGTCCTGATCCAGACGGCTCGTGTTCACTTCTGCAGGAAGGTCACCTCGATTCATCACGATCAGTGAATTCAGCGCACCGAGCAAACCAGATGAGGAACATTCCTTCAGAGTTTACATGTTCGGCTCTTTTCTGAACCTCTGGAGGCACTGATATCTCATTACATGCATTAAGTTCACGGCAGAGAATCAGGCTAAGCCCGAGGACATCACAATTCACAGACGAACACAGATTATAGTGACAGGAAAGATTGTGCATGCATTTTTGTTTTAGTATGTCTGGCCTTATAAAGAGATATATGTTTGTATGATTTAAAGGCTGAGTGTTTCTTAAGTAAAGAATCCTATTATCCTAATACTTGGGGAGAGGCGACAGTTAAAACACACAAAATGTATGTTATATATACAGATTGTAAATGTATTTTGAGACTGTACACTGCAAAAATGTTATTATTTTTATATATATATATAATAAAATAAATAAATGTAAAAATAAACCTTAAACCTTAAACTAAAATCTACAATCTGAAGTCTAAATCTAAATTTTTTTCTTAGTAAAATTCAAGTAAAATTTAAAGTTCCAAGTTGCATACGATTCTTATATATATTTATTATTAATAGTATTATATATTAATAATGGACCACTTTATAATGTATAATATTATAATAATGGACCGTGTGATGCCATGTTTGCACAGTTATCAACATTGTAAATCTAGCAGTATTTTTTAATTTCCAATCCTCAGAGCGAGCTTGTCCTTCTCGTTTAGATTGCACAACAAAGCCACGTCGGGACGCGATGTTTACCACACATTGCTTTGACACAAGCAACACTCTTCTTTTACTGTAAAAACGCTGTTGCAATCTCACAATGCCATACAGTGTTCTCAAAAACCCCAAACCACACAGAGAGAAAAAGCACGGTTAATAATTAACTGGAACTGTTAATATCTTCACGCTGTCAGCTGCAAACACTCACACACTCTGAGACACGGATGATACTGTAAATAAACCATAAACATCTGCAAACACGCCCCACTGATCAGAAAATAAGTATTCAACTGTATTGTTAGACATCAAGCTCTCCATAACACATCAATCTAAACATGCATTCAGATTCAGACCATGACTAGCGAATCAAGCCGACTTCAACAGAAAGTGTGACACGAGAAGCCACTTTTGCTTTCCAAACATAGCGTGGAGCACCGTGTTTCATTCCCAAGTTATCATAAGACACGGGTGATGAGGAAACCCGCATGAGGGGGATTTCACACGGCTTTAATGAAGAAGCGAAACCTAGAAGATACATTTATAGACACAGGTTCTCTCATTTCCAGTGTTAGACGCGGGTATGTGGTCTTATAACAGCACAATAATTAGCACGTGTCTTAAAATGCACCATTAATGGCATCAAATAAAAAATGCATCCCCTATTTACGCTTCATTTCTGCTCGGTGCATCTGTTTATATCAGCTAGTAACAAACCGGCTCGTTGTGCTTGCTCAACCCTAAGCCATCATACGTGTTGCCACATGTCGAGTTACATCAAGTTTTACTTCACTAGAAAGTAAACAGGAGTTTGGGTCAAGAGACTGCTATCTGTCATGCTTCTGTCTTTCTGGAATGTTTTCAATAATATTTGTGCATGAAACCCTTAAAAAGCTCTTTGACAGGTTTGTGTTTCCTGAAGAAAATATCAGAGCTCACAAAAGAACGCTGTTAAAGATTTAGATACACTTAGGTTTCATGCTTTGCTTCTGTATATCAACACAGTAAATCATTTTCAATATGCATTCAATAATTTTATGTATTGATCATTAATGTCTAAGAAAAGTAAAGCATTAACTGCTCTCATGGCAAAAAGTTGGACACTAGAAAGTGTGCACTAAACAATGGGACGCTGTTGACTCTGATGATTATGTGGATACACATTAAAAACTCACTGGGATTTTTCAATTACATCAGTGCATATCATTTGTTTTGTTTATAATGCATCCGTTAAAAAGTACACTGCCATCATCAATTATATGCTCATCTTCTGTTTCCGGTAACTGATTTTAATGAGTAGTTGATTCTGTACTTGTTGGTTTTTACAGTGCTCTGGATAGTGTGCCGACTACTGAGCAAGGGAGCTAACTGAAATGCAGTATAAAGGTGTCTAAGTGTTACATGATACAACGAAATGGTAACATTTCAAAGTTACAAAGTTACAACTCTGGGTAAGTGAGTGACATCAGGTTATCGACAAAATGATACATTAGTATAATATACAGACTGAGACTCTTCATACAACAGCATATGTATGATTATTACTAGGAATACACAATATATCAGTTATCAGTCAGACAATTATGAATATTAAATTGTGCATGCTCATTTCTTTTATTCTTACATGTAGATTACATTTGCTGTCATCTACCACTCTCTTACAGTTATAAAATGCTAATAATTTAATACAGTTAAATGTAATATTTTTAAAAAATCTCAAAATGAATATAAATTTTTTTTAATAGTGTACATTGTTTTGAAACCTGAATTCACTGATTTATTTTTAGTGATTTATTTTGAATTTATTTATTAAGGCAATGTAGAATAGAATTTTAATGTCTAAAATAAAATATTTTTATAGAAAATGTAATGAATATAATATTATTCTTTATTTTGAATAACATAATTATTTTATAAAAAATAAAAATATTTAACAAAATATATTATATAATATATTAAATATCTAAAATATGTTTAATATCTAAAATAATTACCAGCAACCTGATTGGCCCAAAATTCTTATGCTTATCACACATTCACCATAAAAAAATCTCCCGATTGACTGCGATTATTTCACATCATGCAGCAGTTTCATGTTCAATGTGGACAGACGAACTGCTTTTTATTCTATTTCAGATCCTGACATTTCCAATCGATGCCTTGGAAACATATTCCGCACTGCAGCAATTATCTCTGCTATAAAACAGCAGCTTTCTTCAGTGGCTTTGCTGTCCCTCATATAAACAGAGCAGTGGCGCTGTTCTGCAATGGCTGCCGGAACGAATGAAGATGTTCGAGGACATCTGAGGACACGAGCAGTGTGTGCTACACAGAATGTAGAGCAAGCAGGAGAAACGGAGATAAAAAAGGAGTGGGAGAGAAATGTGTTTCACTGTGTCTCATGCAAAAGAGCCGCATCAATGAGATGCAACGAGGAGCCGCTGCCGTTACCTTACGTGACCCGCGGCTTCTGAGCAAAACTAATCTAAATCTGAGTGAGCTGTATGCAGCCAGACTGTGGCGTCTCAATCTATACAGTAAGACCAGCTACAGTCGACACCGACTGCCACACAGGATTCATAAGAACAGCTGCATGCAAAAAAATGATGAAACTGTCTAATATGACAGTGACTAATGCACATCTCAGTATTTAATGACGGCATCCCATTAGCTTTGTAATACAGACCTTAGATGAGGAAAGTAGTATCAGTGGACTCAAATTGATGGCTTAATAGCAACAATACAGTGATTATTAAATCTATGATGTATGACCAAATATTCTCCCTTATCTCAAAACTTAAAATTATTTGCATTAAATATTCCTGCAGGTTTCAAGAAGAGTGCGATCCAACAGCTAAATATTGTGATTTAAACCTAAAAAATAAAACCTGGAAATTAAATGTGATTTAATAAGAACATTAAAGGGAAGTTACAGAACTGAGACTTTTTTTTTTTTGACATATTCTGTTGTGTTGCAGTAAATGCAGAATAATTTCACAACACCAGCCTCAAGCTTCCTCCGTCTCTCCAGATCACTTTAGCCACAGGAAACTGATTCTTGAGACGCGGTAAAGATGATGATAATTCATAATATCATTATCAATCAGATTGGATTTTCTTGAAAAATATTCTATATGTGACCCTGGACCACAAAACCAGTCATAAGGGTCAATTTTTTTAAATTGAGATGTATGCATCATCTGAAAGCTGAATAAATAAGCTTTCCATTGATGTATGATTTGTTAGGATAGGACAATATTTGGCTGAGATACAACTATTTGAAAATCTGGAATCTGAGGGTGCAACAAAATCTAAATATTGAGAAAATCATCTTTAAAGTTGTCCAAATGAAGTTCTTAGCAATGCATATTACTAGTCAAAAATTAAGTTTTTATATATTTACGGTAGGACATTTACAAAATATCTTCATGGAACATGATCTTTACTTAATATCCTAATGATTTTTGGCATAAAAGAAAAATGTATAATTTTGACCCATACAATGTATTGTTGGCTATTGCTACAAATATACCCCAGCGACTTAACACTGCTTTTGTGCTGCAGGGACACATATATTTGTTTATTTTTTCTAAATGTGGCATATTAATGATATCGTTGATAAGTATGTTTATTAATATGGTAACACTTTATGTATAATGCATTGTATAGTTGCATTAATAATCACTGTAACCAAAGTTAAAATGCAAAATAATATTTGCAGATTTCTTCTGAAACTGGTTGCAAGTTGTGTTTAAATGCATTATACCTTCTAAAGGTGTAACAATAAGTGTTATCATGTATTATAAATGTGTTTATATTTTTTCATACAATGCATTATAAGAAATAATTCATGCATTAAACATATTGTTTATTGCATTATATATAAAAGCTTCAAGTATACTTTTTAATGTTATTATAACATATAAAAAGTAATGGAAAAATATCTTTTGGTCTATTGAAACCTCTTGTGAGAATATTTGGCATGACTTTTTTATCTCATATTAGGTTGCAGTGAAGACAAACACATGTTGTGAGAAGCAGGAGGTTGCAGCAGCATGAATGAAAATGAAAAAAAGAATTGATTTTTGCACTGGCGCATCATGTTTTGATCCAGGACTCAGTGATCAGTGACTGACATTTCCAAACCGAGGAAAGTTCCAGCCCTTTGTGTTTCTTCTTAACCTACATAGTGTTGATCGTGTGTAATGCTGACTGACTGACTGACTGTACGGGCCCCTCGGAGAGTCTAATGACCCCGAGAATAAGCCTTCACTGTGTCTGTCTGGCTAACTAGGCCACGCACACGGATGCTATTACCTCCAATAACCTCATAAACAACCGACATTTCTCTCAGAAGCTGTGACGCGGCCCGACCCCGAATAAACCACCATGAACCCAGGCCAGAGGTGAGCAAAATGTCACACCATTTGGAGAAAAACATGCCATTACTGTTACTGGAGGCTGCAGAACGTGATGCGAAGCCTGACTCGTTTCTCTGAATCACTTCATTTCAAAGAGCCAGTTCAAAAACATGATTCACTGTCTGTTTGTGAACACATAGGTCCCTAGAATCTCATTGTGGGCTCTAAAATGTTCATATAAAGTCATTTGCAGATGCATATCAATATATTATATTAACACTATTAATATAGGTATTTATTGAAATCTCATATGTGTCAGTTGCAGCATCACTCAGCTCTTTTCAGAAATTTTCAAGCTAAGTATAACTTAATTTACATACATTTGCAATGCTAAAATAATTTCATTCTCAATGTTTTTGCATGTGTTTAGAAAAGGCTATATATATATATATATATATATATATATATGTTTCAAATGTGTACATAAGATACAGTTCTTAAGCATATTCCAGTAGGTTTTATTTGTGCATTGTTCTGTTCAAGTATTAAAGTCGCCCCGACAGTGATTCAGATTCAATCCTCGGATTCAAATACTTGAGAAGAGCATGTCTGATGTTCAGTTCAACGAATCACTGAGCTGCTGACTCTATGAACCGATGAACCGATTCCGTTTAGTAATTCGTAAGCAATGTTGTGATTAAAATGATCCAGCTCCGAAAAAAATGATTCATCATGATGACAACTTGCATGTTTCATCTTGCAACACGGCGAAGCAGTGAATCTGTGGCATTTGAAAGATAACTCAGCTAACAGGGAACGTTCTCAAAACATTAGCACTGGGGCTGAAACGACTAGTCGACACTATCAATAAAAAATTGCGACAAATGTTTTTGTTGTTGAATAGTCATATGACCTCATGTAAGAGCCTGCAATAACGCGGTTTGACCAGCGGTGGGAAAACAGCAGTTAAGAAAGCATCTGATCATAGCGATGTGGATAAGTTTGCACCAGCTCTGCAATCGACTCTTCAGTGACGTCAAGTTTATTTATATAGCGCTTTATACAATAGATTGATTTAAAGCACGCAGCTTTACAGTATTAAACAAGAAAAAACAGGGTCAATCACGCAGAATTACAGTCAGAATTACAACTTGAGTTTCTGCTATAAAGCAGCTGTCCAGTGTGGAGCTAGTTAATCATAGAATCTTTTTATTAGTGAATGCACAAATAAATAAATAAATAAATACTAATAAATAAAAATCATTTCACCAAAGTGAAAGCTTGCATAGATTAAAGCTTGATCTAGCCTAGGACTGTTTTGATTATCATAACCCTATACGGTGTTTTAAGAGAGCTAATGTTGTGAATAAAACAATTTATGAAAATAAAATGTCTTAGCACTTTATTTTATTCCATATATGACTTACAGAAGGAGATGTTAGGCAGAATGATGCATCATTCAGTCAGTCAGTTATTTCTTCACACAGTTCAGAAAGTCTCTGTCATCTCAATTTGTGCGCCAAATACTTGCATTGTAAAAAATAATTAACTCAGTATTTTACCTAATTGTAAAAGCAGAATAATAGAACAAAGCCTACTGATTAACTGGTGAAATAATCAACGATTAGTCGATTAATCGTTGCAATAATCTCAAAATAATCGTTTGCTGCAGCCCTAACATTTGTATACATCATTCATGAAACATTTTAGTTGTGCGTTCATCTAACTTTAACTTTACGCTATTTCTGAATGTTTTTTGAATGTTTAAAAAGGTTTTCTATGCGAACGTTAGAGTAAACATTAAGGGAACGTTCTATTTTATAATTGTGCAAACATTAGGAAATGCTTTTTTAAAAAGTTACGACTAAAATGTTTCAGGAAAACGTTCAATGAAAAATCTCTGAATAATGTACTAAGGTTTTGGAGGAACTAACTTTGAGATGAACTTGCCAGAACGTTAGATGAAGCTCTGAGCATTTAATTTTAATTACAGTCAAAAAGTTGACCATTTTATAAAAGCATCCACAAGATTAGTTTTCCCTTCTATTTACATAAAATTTAAACATTCAACATAACATTCTTTACTATCATTTTGCAAAACTATTTTAAACATTTACATAAAACTGGACGTTCAATGAGAACATTAGCAAAACGTTCTTAGAACATATTTTTGTTAGCTGGTAAGATTAGTGATTTTATTTGCACGACTGTTACTTCTAAGTCACAGTGACATTAGTTAAGGGCAGGTCTGTTATTATTTATAACAGCTGCGTTACGTTCGTTACGCGTTACACCGCGGCTTAAAAGACTCGCTTGGCTGATGCAGTTTAATGCGTGTCAAGGAAACAGAGCTTCTTATGCATGCATACGCTGCTAAACACACCCAAAGCTCGCGGCACGGATGTTTTCAGTATGCGAGAGTTGATGAGAACTTACCCAGAATGTGAGATTGCCGCATAAGTGCTTCATCGCTTTAAAACGGAGCTCTTCCTTTTGCCGAGAGGAGGATGTGGCTGCTTTTCTCTGCTGCGCTTTTGTTCCTGCATGCAACTCAAACACACGCTCATACGCGCACGCACGGACGAAACGAAGCGCACTGCATCGACGGCCAGCGGATAAACTGCCCGGTTCCTAAGCCTCCTCCCGGGGAGCGCGTGTGACGTCCGTTTCGGCTTACCCTCTCCCCCTCGGTACAGACAGACAGACAGACAGACAGCATGAGGCTGTCGTGGCTCGAGAGGCCGCCCACTCTGTGCGTTTCTGGCACGGCCGCACATATGCACGCGTCTACTTCTATCTAAATAACAATTTAGAATTTAGCATTTTTTTGTAATGCACCAATGCATCCACAAAATTAGTTCCCCCTCCTATTTACATTTACAGAAAGTTAGACCAACGTCCAGCTAAAATGTTTCAGAAGAGCGTTGCATGACTGGCTAATTAATGTTTTGAGAACGTTATACGTTGACCAGATGTTCTATTAACGTTCCCGAAGAACTAACCTTGCCTAAAGGCATCCATAAAATTAGTTTCCCCTCCTATTTACCTGCTTTCTTGACCCAAAAGTTTCCCAGCTGACAAAGAACGTTTTGCTAGAATTAGTGTTGAATGATAACTATTTCATAAATGCTCTCCATTTTAAAAAAAAATGTTTTTCTTGGTTGTGTGAACGTTACTGAAAACACTGAGGGAACGTTACAGGTTATCATTTATGGCAAACTACTTTTAAATGTTATTTGAACCATTTGAAACTGTAAGTTAGATGAACAATGTATAATGTGCAATTCACATTTTGAGAATGTCATTAAAGGCCAAATAACTTGTTACGTTACTGGAAGAACGTTTGATGCTTCAGGAGGTCAGACATGCAAACATGTCCATTTTTCTAGGATGGAAAAGGCTTTACTTTGCCTTTTATTGCTTTTATAGTGAGCAATTTATATTGTGACTATCCCCACCTCTGTCTGCTATCTGGGTTTATGAAGCCTTTTTTTCTTGTGGAGCCATTGAACGATTAATGTAGGTGATTTTAGAATTTACGATGCTTGCGTACATTGTAGACAAAACCACACACACATTTGCATTATTATAGCTGATAGGAAGAGAACACTACTTACTAGACATTAATTTGCATTTATGCCTTCAGGCACGTACATAGCATCATATTCATACAGGATCTTTGTTGTCACGGATCTGTCAGTGTTGAAGAGCATTTAAGGAAAGGCCTGTGTATATATGTATATAAGGCCTACGGTTCTTAATGAAAATGCGTCACAGCAGAGGATCCATCAATAAACATCAGAACTCATGATTAAAGGTAACGCTCGTGAGCCAGCAGTGTAACCGATTGTGATGAATGAGGTCTCATTACACGCATTAAAAGCCGTTCCTCACGCTGGAACAGCTCATCTGCTCCAGAGCCAAGAGAAGATGAGCACAGACAGGCCTGCGTGCCTTAGAGATCCCAGTGTTCATTACCTCCATTATTCTTCCTTAATGCCCAAAACATGCTTTCTGCTCTTGTATGTCTTTAGCAGAACTGAATTAAGTGAAGGGCAGCTGAAACATTAGACATCTCGTCTGCTCTGGAGCAAAACTGCTGGTGGTTCTGCTGCTCTGTAAACCCTGAGAACATCAAGCTGACTGAAGCACACTACAGCAACACTAAAGCATCTGTCTCAAAGGCAAACACTACACAGTCTAACTTTAGCTCATTGTGACTCAGCACAGCTGGGAAAAGCATTAAATATCTTCTGTTTCTCGTGTAAACAATGATGTGATGTTTTTGGGTGTTGTGCGCCCTCTAGTGGTTTCATAAAGAACTTACAGTTTTTCCTCAGTCATCCTTAACATTTGCAAATGAACCATTTCTCGAAACAGTTTGTACAAACAGCGCCCTGCAAAAAGCCTGTCAAAATACTTAGTTCATCTCTCAGAATGAAGCTTAATTTTTGATTAGTAATATGCATTGCTAAGAACTTCATTTGAACAACTTTAAAAGCGATTTGCTCAATATTTTGATTTTTTTTGCACCCTCAGATTCCAGATTTTCAAATAGTTGTATCTCGGCCAAATATTGTCCTATCCTAACAAACCATACATCAATGGAAAGATTATTTATTTCACCCTTATGACTGCTTTTGTGGTCCAGGGTCACATATGTGTATAAACAGAAATAGAAAAAAATTGTATGTACAGTTGTGGTATTTAGATGGAATAGAATAGAGGAGGAGACTGGATAGGATACACAGTTACGCTTTTACTGGTGCTCTGACCGCATACATCAAATTACAGTACAGTGTCATTGTGATATAGAAAAGAAAAAGAAAAGACAATATGCACACACTGTATATATGAATACATGTGTGTGTGTGTGTGTGTGTGTGATGTGTATGTATACTGTAAAATCAAGTGTAATATGCTTCTGTAAGTGTAAAAATGCTACTGTATGCTACTGCAATATAACTGTAAGCATTAAAGTAAGTATACAGCATTACAGTACAGTGCACATTGTTGAAATACATACCTGTTCTGTCTGTGTAACTTCTGAATGACTGAGGTCACAGTTGTTCGCCCAACATTCAGCTGCACCCTTCAAAAAGTCTCAGCCATTGTGAGGTCACAACTGAGAACATGCTCCACTATAGCAGCCCTTATTTCATCAGAAACATGCCTATGCTTTTGGCCTCTTCTAACTCATCCTCTGTTTTGCCTCCCTACCCTTCCACCACACATCTTTATTGCTCTTCTTCTTCCCGGCTCTTAACCCTGTTTGTTTCCTTGTCGTTCTTCTATTAGAAGAAACTGTAACTGTGCTGTGCTTGGTCTATATATGCTTTCCAATTGAAGAGAGAGCTATTTTAGAGCTATTACTTGCTGACCATTAATGCTTTACATGCCTCTTCAGTTAGTGAAGTTCAAGATTCACCTGCAGTTCAAGTTCAAGATTAAACATATTTAATTAGAAAACTGATTTTTTGTAAGCTGTGATATCAATCATCAAAAGCCTTAAACTAAAGAATGCTGGAGCTGAATGCATGCGACACACGATGCGAATCTCAGTTTGTCCTGTAGCTGAATGAGTCCACTGACCACTAGATGGGACTCTTGTCCAGACTGATAACACTGTAACTGTCCTCACACTCAACAGAGGGATTTACTGATGCAGTACAGCAATCACATGCACACTGTTTAGCCAGTTTGCATGGTTGATTAAGGGTTACGGTTTGAGGTCTGTGGTTGATGGTTTTGTTATAGGTAAGTTGCGTAAAAAGGTTTTGAAATTAGGACAAACAGATAGATAGATAGATAGATAGATAGACAGATGGATTGATCAACAGATTGATGCAAACTAAAAAAGAATGGATGCATAAATAGATGGATAGATGAATGGATAAACAGATAGATGGATGGATGGCATATAGCAGATAGATGGATGGATGATGGATGATAAATGGTTGGATAGACGGATGGCTAGATGGATGGATGGATAGACGAATGGATGGATGCATAAATGGTTGGATAGACGGATGGCTGGATGGATGGATGCAAAAAGGTTATGATTTTGACTTTTTCTCTTGCAGCTTGTCTCACAATTTGAGTTCATACCTTGCAATTCTGAGTCAAGAACAAATGTCAGAATTGAGAGTGTGCTGAGATCGTCACCGTCACCTGCGCCATGGACACTTTGATGCTTCAAAAAGTTCATGAAGAGATTGTAAAAGTAATCCATATGAATGCAGCAGTTTAATAAAATCCTCTGAAGAGACGCAAACGTTTTTATATGATAAGCAGATTTCATATAAACAATGATCAACACGCATGCATAGAGCTCATCAGATACGGTCACTGGAAGCTCAAACATGCTTGACATTCATGTTTATTCAGCGTCTGTTGAACAGATTAATCTAGAATAACTCCTTGGTTCGTAAGCTCTACAGCTGCATTTGTATGCAAGACAGATTCTCTAGAGCTGTCTGCAACATGAATGATCTTCATCATCTGCTTATTTCCCGAATCAATACAGTGAGTCACAGGAGAGAAAGCGCTCGAGCGTCATTGCAGAGGTAGTTTTGTGAATATAAAGCTGCTGTCAGATAAGACATTGGTCTTTGAAAATATGAATGAATTGCTAACTAATGCTGTGTGTCAGTTCGAGTCACATTTATGCTTTATGCTGGTTCTGTCGCCTTTGGTGATGCTTTTATCCAAAGTGCACTTAATACACAAGCGGTCATGGTTCTGATGGGAGTTGAACCTGCAACCTTTCCCTCTTTACAACCCAGATCTTTAACTGTTAAGCCAACCCAGCACTAATGAATAAAACCGTTTGTTTTGTGTGTTTTGGTTTCTGAGTAACTCCACATCATTAGTTTGAGCCTCCAGTGGCTCATATTAGAGATGCATGATATTAAAAGTTAATATTTTCATGGTATTATTCAATTTATAAAATGTGCAATTAAAGTGTAAAATTGAATTAAAATTTGTTAATTCAAACAAAAATGTATTCATTAAAATTCAGTTTAAAATGTGTACGTTGTCGAAATACATTAAAAATAAAACAAATTAATTCAATTTAAAATGTATATTTAATTTAATATTAAAATGTATTAATTAAAATGTCATTAAAATTAAAATGATGCTGAAAATACAGCTTTGATCACAGAAATAAATTACAGTTTAGCAGATATTCACATAGAAAACAGCTGTTTTAAATTGTAATAATATTTCAGAATTTTTCTGTATTTTTGACCAAATAAATGCAGCCTTGGTGAGCATAACAGACTACACAAGGAAGAATGACAATCTTTATCTGTAAGACATCGTTTAAGAGAAGAGAGAAAGAAAAAATAACTAAATAAAATAAAGCAATAATAATAATAAAAACAGCTAAACAATTGTTCAAATTATCTTCTTCCTAAGACTATGCAAGAAAAAAAAAACAGTATGTCATTCTTTTTGTTATTAATTTGCATTTAGAGACTCTTTCAAAGATTCCATTTCTAATAAAAAGAAATGACATTTTGGAAAAAAAATGCATTTAACACGTAACAGCCTCAGCGACCTGACGCGAGGGAACGACTCGTGCTGCTATTGGCTGACGCTCAGAGTGGGCGGGGTGTAGTCCGGTGACGTGAGGGAGTGACCTGCGCTGCTATTGGCTGATATGCGCAGTGGGCGGGGTTTGAGCAGCCAGTCTCGGAAGCTGTGATTTCCCCCAGTCTCAGCTATGAGCGCACGGTAACGCGTCGCGCGCCGGGAGAGCGATGATGATGCGGCGGAGCGTCTGATTCTCAGCAGCAGCGACGCACACAGATGCGGAGAAGAGAGAGACGCGCCGCTGTGCCCTGAGCTGAGCCTCTCACTGCGCTGTTTCTGGCTGGAAACAGAAGATCTGCTGTTCTGCGCGGATTTCCTGGTGAGTGCAGTGCGCTGCATGACAACATTATCATCATCCTGCTCAACACTGACGGATTTCTGTAATTAATAATAACCTCAGGTTACTGCTACTAGCCCACCTTAAACAGCACTGCAGAATAATGTCCTTATGCTGCAAATAAAACGAAAAAAACAATAAAAAAAAAATATTATTTATTAATACAAATTCAAGAGTTAACATGAGCAATAAAAATACAATTTATAATACTAAAAATATTGTTTTTCTTATTCTCTTAGTACAGCGAACTGAGAACCGAACCGAATGAATAATAATAATAAATTATTATTAATATAATTTATTATAAAAAATTATTGAGCTCGAATTTTTTTTAAATGAGTACAAATCATAT
>NW_015632479.1:364850-396453 GCF_001515625.1 Sinocyclocheilus rhinocerous
GAGAGAGAAAGAGAGAGAGAGAGAGAGAGAGGCTGCATACTGCAGGCAGTACAGTGATATATGTGTGTGTGCATGTTTTTCTTTCCCGCTGGGGACTTTATACCTGAATACACACTGACTCTTGGGGACCTAAATTGAGGTCCCCATGGGGAAACAAGCTTGTAAATCATACAGAATGAGTTTTTTTGAGAATGTAAAAATGTCAGTAGTTTTCTGTGAGGGGTAGGTTTAGGTGTATTTTTGCGATAGAAAATACAGTGTGTACAGTATAAAAAAACATTACGCCTATGGAGAGTCCCCGTAAACCACAAATGCAAGTATGTGTGTGTGTGAGTGTGAGTGTGTGTGTTTGTGCATGTGTGTGTGTGTGAGTGTGTGCGTGCGTGTGAGTGTGTGTGTGAGTTTGTGTGTGTGCGCTGCTGCTGCTGTTGTTCTCAGTGTGGATGGGATGAGTCTGCAGGTATGTATAGGTCACCCAGAACTCAACAGCGTTTAATGGATGCTGTCAGAGTCCGGATGAGAAATGAGCAGAGCGTTCTGGGGAACAAGAGTGTGTTTAGATGCTGATCGCCTCTAGTGGATGCAGTTTCCCTTCACCGTCTGTGAGCTCTGCTGCTGAATGCAAACACACACACACACACACACATGCAGTGCTTCAGTTTTCTGTTGGAGAGAGACTCTGATCTCTGTTTGCACATGCCTGCCGGACCACAAGCACTCGTCCGTCCGCACATTCTGGGGAATGAATGTTAATGTGCAATAAGGGATTTGCTGGCTTGATTGTCTTTCACACCCCTGTGGTTTGAACACAAGGTGTGAGAGTCCGTTTTTAATGAAGCCGCTCCACACAACCTCCTGTTCACTGCTTCTTTCACTAGATATATACAGTATTGTCCAAGATCTCGCAGTCATGCTCATGCTCATTCTTAATAAACACCAGTATGTTTGTTTAAATGCATTCATTAACAAATTAGTACCATGTTGATTGAATATTGTGATGATACTGTGGATTGTATTTTGCTTAAAACAATGTTTTTCCAATTGCATTCTTTGGTTCTCATTGGGCAGTCAAACTGCTAGCCCCGCCCACAAATGCATACGATTGGTTGAGCCAATGTTGCTCTTTCAGGCTTTTCAGCATGTTTAAAGAAAGAGAGCAATAGCACAGAGCCACAGTGTGTTTAGGCCTTAAAATAGCTTCGTTTTAGTTGAAGTAGTGCTTAACTTAAAAAAACGTCTGCATGTGTCCTTTCATTGTAATCACACTCTCTGATTATGCTGCTCACAAAATGCTTGTATTAGTTGCAAAGGTCAAATGTGATGTGATTCTTCTCTGTCAACTGATGCAGAGGCCTTGAATTGTCACTTTGGCTTTCTATCATTCCATCAGTCCTTCACCACTCCATCACGCGTCTTTATTTACAAGCAAGTCCGGAAAGACAAGAAGTCTTTCAGGGTTAGTGAAGAAAACAAGTGGGACTGTAGGGAAAATGCATCAAATGCATAGTCCTGTTGAGGAGAACTGACTTATCTAATCATCTAATCTAAGCATTGCATTATTCAGAAAACATAAAAATCTGTATTGATGTCTTTTGTGCATGCTGAAGGTGTTGTGAAACACTGATTTATTTAATAATGAAACAAGTGAGTCACTGAATCATTTGTTCAACTGATTCATCCAAAATCACAGATTCATTCAGATACAAAACATGTGACTGAGCCATTGTATCATTCATTAACTGATTTGTTCAGAAACACTTTAACAAGTGGAATTAAACAAGCCACTGAGTCATTGAATCATTCACTCAATTCATTCCAAACACTGATTCATTTGGGAATTAAACAAGTGGCTGAGTCACTGAATCATTAATTTAACTGATTTGTTCAAAAACACTGATTCGTTCAGGAATGAAACAAGTGGCTGAGTCACTGAATCATTCACTCAACTGATTTGTTCACTGCTGCTGTGTGTTGCTCAGAGATGTGATGGTTGATTCTGCTGTGGTTCAGTGATGGCAATTCTGTGTTTAAAAGTCACTGAAGTTATTGAACGGTACACAATAAATTTTAATTTAACGCTAATAATAATTTTTCTAGGTCTACTCTTTATGCTGATGGTCAGATATTCTTCCTTTGAAGCTCAAGACTCACATTGGATGATCTCAAATCACATGATCAGTAGGTTGATTTAGAAAAAGTGTGACACAAATACTAAGATTTTCTAAAACTAATTTTTTCCTTTTCAAAACTTGCTTGAACTAATTGGACCATCTTATTCAGCAGGTTACGCAACAGCAGGTCAGATCGAGCTCTGCTTTAAAATGTAACGAAATTATAAATATTCAAGACGGACCCTGAAAAGATCAGACGATTGTAATCTAACATAAGCCACTGCAGCCAAACTCTTGAGAGCGAGACTGCTGAGGCATGAAGCAGAGGAGAGATCAGCGGGTTAGATGAGGAGAGGATAATGACATTCCCTGCGGCACACCACTGCTCAGTCCTTAGGCTTAGAGGAAGGCGGCTCCTAAACTGAAATGTGTTTCCTTGTTCTTTGTGTCGCAGTGAAGCCGAGCGATCGTCAGCAGAATGAGCTCTTCTCCCGTCGTCTCACGCGTGTCCATCGACATCCTGGAGGAACTGCAGCGCTTCGCAGCTCAAAACCTGGAGAAGCTGGAGCTCAACAAATACTATGAAGTCATACAGGAGCTCGGGAAGGGCACCTACGGCAAGGTGGACCTCGTCAGCCACAAGATCAGAGGTACAGCACATTTACAGACCAGGGGTATTATAGTGAGCGCAAACTAAAGAAAACAACAACAACAGTTTCATTACATGAAAGAAAATAAACAGAAAATTAAATTCTATTAAATTCTCATGTAGCTTAAATTTAAGTATTAAAATAACTAAAAAAAAGCTCGACCAGTAAGAGGTTTTTAATTACATTTTAATTATCACATATGAATTTGCAAACATTTATTAAAATGACAACCACTTTTTCTCAGTACTAATCATCCACATTTGTAAGTAAGAGTAATGGATTGCATCACAGCATCCATAATATTGGCATTATTGTATATATATACAGGGGTGCGACCAAAATAAAAAATGCGCTGGGTAAATGTCCGCATGGTGGACAGCTGTTAATGCACAAACACTGTTTTACATCGACTCACTGTAATACTGTATAAGATTTCCATTCGAACTGAAAGCATAAATCTGCCAGTTTCAGAGCAAAACGCTGAAACCAGCAGCACATATACTTACCTGCCAGCAACCTGCCAAAATACAAGCTTGCTGATTTTCGGTTTGAAAAAAAAAAAAAAAGTAAAATAAGAAATAAAAAAAAATGTAAATATTAGTATTGTATTTTTTTTAAGTTTACTATAAAATAATTGTATTTTTATTTAATACTCACTTTTTATTTTAAAATATAATGGTATGATCACATTTTATTTATTATTTTATTTAAAAAAGCAAAATAAATAAAGTGCAATAATACTATTATTACTATTATTAATTATATTATCTTTTATAGTTATATTTAATGGGTCACACTATTGTTTAATGTGAGCACAAAACCAAATCTTCAAACTTGCATGCATCCCTGTGTAGATGGATGGATAAGCAGATAGATAGATGATGGATAAATAGATAGATAGATAGATGATAGATGGATAGATAGATAAACATTAAACACTGAAAGAAACAATGCATGTATGGAATGTAACTGCTAAAATCTATATTATATTTAATTCATATCTTGAGTTTGATATTTTGTCTTTTAAACAATTGGTTTACAAAAAGTAGTCCATATTCAGCCAAAACTTGCACATATGATTGTTGGTGAACTGTTCATGTAATTGTTCTTAAAGTGACAGTTCACCCAAAATCGAAAATCATTCTGTCATCATTTACTCTCCTCATGTCGTTCCAAACCTGCATGAGATATTTTGAATAATGTGGGTAAAAACAAACAAAAAAAAAGCCTGTTAAGGTCAATGGCTACCTGGTTATCAGCATTCTTCAAAATATCTTCTTTTATGTACCAGAGAAGAAAGAAACGACTGGATGACAGAATTTGCAATCCCTTAAATCTTGATATAAACTCTGATGATGGTGATCATTGTTACTCTCAATCTTCTGGCTCAGGTGGGTTTGCCGGAGCCGGTGGCGAAGCGCTGCGTCCATCAGGTGGCCATCGCTCTGGAGTACCTGCACTCCAAAAAGCTGGTGCACAGAGACATCAAGCCCGAGAACATCTTAATCTTTGACAAGGAGTGTCGCAAGGTCAAGCTGTCGGACTTCGGCATGACGCGGCGCGCCGGCTCGCCAGTGAAGCGCGTGAGCGGCACCATCCCGTACACGGCGCCCGAGCTCTGCGACTCGTCCAAGCACGAGGGCTTCTGCGTGGACTACAGCACAGACGTGTGGGCCTTCGGAGTGCTGCTGTTCTGCATGCTGACCGGGAACTTCCCCTGGGAGAAGGCCATGCCGTCTGACAGCTTCTACGAGGAGTTCGTGCGCTGGCAGAGGTGGCGGATGGTCGCGGTGCCGTCGCAGTGGCGCAGATTCACAGACGAAGCTCTGCGCATGTTCCGAAAGCTCCTGGCCTTGGAGCAGGAGCGCCGCTGCTCGGTCAAGGAGGTGTTCGCGCATTTTGGCCACTGCTGGATGCTGGATGGCCAGGCTGCGCTGAACTCTTCGTCTGAGGAGGAGGAGCTGCTGGTGGACCGTATGAAGCAGCAGACCTTGTCTCCGACGGCTTCCAAGACCAACAGCATGGAGTCGGGAGCGGCTCACCACTTCACCTCCGTGTCCACGAACAGCTCCGTGTCTTCCACCAACAGTTACGAGCGCTCGGCCAGAGACAGCCCGCCTAGCAGCCGCATCCTGGTCACTACGCCGATAGAGATCTGCGTGTAGAGATCCAATCACGCGCACAAGCAGACTCGAAACTCTCCGGAACGGAGTCTATAGCGCTATCACAGCGCAAAAAATGACTTGATTCTCCGGTCGGCTCGACTAACATTCCTAATAGAGATTGCAATGCGAAGAAACATTGCACTGAAACTGTGAAATACCGCACAGGAGACCTGTTTGCATCCAGAACGATAACTGTAACGATAACTATATTAGCATCCACACCAACTGACGCTCTGTTTATTATAAGCGTGCCACAGTTTTGTTGTCTGCAGATTTCCGGTGGACTCTGATTGGCTGTCGGTGTTTTTATTGTTCATTCACTGTTCTGAAACTAATTTTCTGAAACGGATGTCTAACATTTTTTTTTTAAATGTTACTACTTGTTTCAGAACCTTCAGAGAAAAGTAACATTTGTAAAATGATCAAATTGAATGTTCCCTCAACGTTACCATATAACCAAGAAAACAATGTTTTTGAAACATTTAAAAAACTGGACATTTTGATCGTTCAGAGAACATTCAGAAATAATGTTTTCACAACGCGGACTTCCCTATAGACAGAGTATAGAAGACCTATATCAGTATAAGCTCTTTGCTATAGACCAGTTTCAGTGTTTGCAAACAGTGATGATGTTTTTTGTGGGCGGAGTCTATCTGGAGGCAGAAAATTACCGTTTTATAGTAGCAGTCTACGGAAGCCATGGAATAAAAACGGTAATTTTGAGTTTATAGTTCAAAATTCTGACTTTTTTCTCGCAATTCCGAGATTATATTTCACAATTCTAATAAGAAAAATCAACTCGTCATTCTCTCTTTTCCCCTCGGCTCAGAATCACGAGTTTATAATCCCACACTTCTGGCTTTTTTTCCCTCAGAATGGACAAACTCGCAACTGTTGAGTTAAATTGAGTTATAAAGTCCGAACTAGGAGATTTAAACTTGCATTTGCGAGAAAAAAAAGTCAGAATGGTGAGATAAAATTGGTAAATGTTATAGGTTTAAATAGTAGTCTACGTGAATATTATGCAGACCTAAATCAAATTTATGCTTTAAAAGTAGTGTAATCATAGCAGGTCTCATCCATAGTCTGTCCGTTTAAACGTCTGCGTTTAGCTTCAAGTGGCGTCTTTGACGACAGTATTCTATAAAAATGATTTGCATTCCGATTCTGACATTCAAAGGCACAACAATACATTTTTTCTCTTGTTCCATGGATTTTCCCCATTTCCCTCCACTTGCTCCCAGTGCTTTTCTGCCACCAAAATGCGCAGCTGCAAGTGACGTAACGGTGACGTCTACTCCAAACTGGTCTATTCTCTTTGAATTAGAACGAGTACTAAATCTTTATATATTTATTATAAGCACGCCACAGTTTTGTCATCTGCTGCTTTAAATGCTCGAGCTCTTGGATTCTGATTGGCTGTCAGTGTTTTTACCGTTCATTCGCTGAACGCTCTCTCAAAGTTATGAACAAACCTTCATCCAGTAACGCTAATAGAACATTTGTTCTATTCTATTTTAACTGAAATTTAAAAATGGTAGCACAAAAACACTATTTATACACAATTCATAGAAGTTTTTTTTTAGTTGCACGTTCATCCGACATTTTTTAAAGTTGCTACTTGTTTCAGAATTAGTAACGTTCCCATAATGTTTACAGAACGATAAAGTGGAATGCTCCCTTAACTTTCGCAGAACCAAGAAAAAACTATTTAAAAAACATTTTAAACTGTAAGAACATTCAGAAATAATGTTTTCATAACTTAATGGGAGCGTCAGCAAAACGTTTTGTTTGTTAGCTGGGTGTCGTTATCGTTATAGTTGTAGTGTGGACTTCCCTATTCTCTTTGAATTAGAAGGATTATTAAAACTTCGTAGTTGTTATAGTTATTGTCTTTGAACAGGCTTTAGCTCATGAATAAGCAATGGATCAATAAATGAGTGGATTGAACATCTTGAACATGTGAATCCAGTTCCAGCGGGAAGAGTTACGAGGACTTCCCAAAAACATCTGTAAAGCAATATATGAAGCAAAAAAGAAAGGAGAATATCTGGGATCTTCATTCTTGTGAGGAATTCATCAGCAGTCATTTCAGCGAATAAGACATTAATGATACTTGCTAAGATTTAGTGCGTACGAATTATTTAAAGCAACCAAACGGAAGCTTTTCCAGAGGTTCATGACACTGTTTTTGAGGCTGAAATAGCAGATGTGAATTTAAAAGCACTAAACTTTATTCGTTTAGAGTATTTTTTATTTTCTGTGATTGCTTTACGAGTCGGACCTCGTGCACTGGCTGTAGTGGTGAACACTGTATCTGTTTAAAGACCCGACAGGATGAAAATATGTATTTTTGCCTACTGTACAATTTGGTTTTCTTGGTGTTCCCCCTTTAAAGTCTCATATTTTTCTACATTGGTTTGAAGTGAAACTCCGAACTTAGAGCGCAGATGTGCAACTGCATGACCTCGATGAAAACAAAACATTGCAGATATGCGAGAATTGATGTCATGTGAACATTTTTGCTGTCTCGATTTTTTGCATAATGTTTCAGAGTGAAATTGTAGTAGACGACGTAGGGCGAAACATCCAGCCAGCCAAATGAACTGTTCGTTTTGTTGTCGTGTTTGTGCGCTGCTGCTGTTGTTAATTTCTCAATGAGATCAAGAACTACCTGATTGAAACACCTCACTTCTGTCAGATACTGAAAGCGATTGTTTTCAGGAGAGGTTGATGGGAATCTTGCGGAGAAGTTTGCCATTGAACTAGGCATTGGAGACGAGCAGAAGGGTACAGATGTGTTTGGTTTTATGCTACACGTCTGCATGAGCTTCAACATGAGTATGTTCTGAGAAGAAAAGGTTAGCAATAGTCGAATCACCCTCTTTGCATCAAAAGAGGCTCATTGGATCAGAAATATCCTGTTCTTACACATCGTAGACACAAACTACACATACTGGCCGTCAGACGCCTTCAGCAGTGCGTAACCTTATGTCAGGAACAAATGAAAAGAAGCCGTTTGGATTCTGGTGAGGGTTTTGAGTTCATTATCTGTGGGAGGGCTTTCAGTCATCAAAGCAAACTGAAACTTGTCTCAAATCTGTCTTCCTGTAAGTTCAGATTTATTCAGAAATAAATCTTGACTGAAATGTGCACGTGTTTGTTTTTGTAGGTTTGAATTACTGCTTTTTAATCTTTAAATTCAGACTTTTTTCTCTATCAGAATTCTGAGTTTACATCTCACAATTCAGACTTTTTTTTCTCTTGGAATTCTGAGTTTACATCTCGCAATTCTCACCCTTTTCTCGGAATTCCAGGTTTATAGTATCACAATTCTGACTTTTTTATCTCTTGGAATTCTGAGTTTATATTTCACAATTCTGAATTTTTTTCCTCAGGATTATAGGTTTTTCTCGGAATTCCAGGTTTATAGTATCTCCCAATTCTGACTTTTTTCTCTCGGAATTCTGAGGTTACATCTTGCAAGTGACTTTTTTCCCTCACGATTCCGAGTTTATATTTCACAATTCAGACCCCCCCCCCTCAGGATTCAAGATTTTTCTTGAAATTCCAGGTTTATAGTATCTCCCAATTCTGACTTTTTTCTCTTGGAATTCTGAGTTTACTTCTCGCAAGTCTGACTTTTTTCCTCATATTTCCGAGTTTATATTTCACAATTCTGACTTTTTTTCTTGGCATTTTAAGCTTACATTTCACAATGCCAAGTTTGCATCTTGAAATATTGACTTTTTCTCTCGGAATTCTGAGTTAAATTTCACCATTCAGAATTTTTGTCCTCAGGATTCTGTTTTTTTTTCTTGGAATCCCCAGTTTGCATCACACAATTTTTATTTATTTTTTCTCGGAATTCTGATGTTTTTTTTTTTTGGAATTACGAGTTTAAATTTCACAATGCAGAGTTTGCATCTTGAAATTTTGACTTTTTTCCCTCGGAATTCTGGGTTTTTTCTTGGAATTCCCAGTTTGCATCTCGCAATTTTGACTTTTTTTTTTTTTTCTGTATTCTGAGTTTAAATTTAACAGTTATGACTTTTTTCCTCGGAAGTCCGTGGCAGAAATAAGCTTTGTTAAATGTTATGTAGTTATGGGTAAAAAAAAATAAATAAAATTTCCTAGCCATATTAATCATAAAACTATGCGCAAACACAAATGAGTGTGAGACCGACGGCAAAGTAAAAGAAGCCAGTTTATTACGCTGACCAACTGGGTTAAGTCAGTTCAGGATAAATACATTTTGGGTAAGAATGTCAACAACAACGCAAAAGAACCCTGCTCAACCCTGAGATTAAGATCTGAAAAGATGGAACATTTGGAAAAAAAACAATGCAATCAAAAACGGAATTTGGTATGATGCTAAAACGTGACAATTCATTGAAGTTAAGCAAAAAAAAAATCGAATGTATTCATTCAGGATTCAGTCCTGAACAAAAGTATGGCACACAACAGGAGTACATTAACACAAGACACGAGCAACATCCCATGAACCAACCTCTCAACACAAGCTGCCAAACTACATCAGGCTGCATTTGGCACAGATTCCAGATTCATCTTGAACTTCGGACAAAAATATTGACACATAAATAGTCTGTACACATAACGTGCTGCACATCTACCGAACGAGTCTCAAAATCCCGATCTCTTTCATCAAACATAAAACAAGTGCATCCTGGGTAAAAGCCATGAATAAACGGATAGTGATTTGTCTCAGCGAGGCAGCAACAAACGAATAAAACCAGTTTTAGAAAAGAATTACATGTTAACAAATTGCATCAAAACAGTTCACAACTGTTGAAAGGAAATCCTTCAAGGGCCCCTGAAGTTACAAACCCAAAAGATGCCACGAGTATGTTACAGGTCATTTCTGATGATATGTCCTCACTAATGCAGGCTTATCGTTTACACTAGATATAGATTACGCAGAGCATGTAAGTGCATAGAACTATAAGAAAATCCACTGGCTGTGGTTCAAATGAAGATATCTGATATACTGCAACACTAATATTCAGCATTTAATTACAATAAACGTTTGCATTCTGTGAATTATACAATTAATGTAATTGAAAACGAACATTAAATACTTCACGTTCACAATGTGGGTACACGTCCTCCGCGTGAAGAAACGCACATGAACTCTGAAGCCAACAGACTAATCTCCGACAAAAAGAAATCATCACACGTTCCCGTCATAAATGCTCGCTATCTCGTTTTCCTTCACTTCAACTAAACATTTTTTCATGACTAGATGCCAACTGAATATTAAGTGATGATTATAAACACGCATTTACATTCTGACAAGCAGTATATTTAAAATTCAGATGATAAAATAAATTTTCTTCATAAATTAAGACAAAATGAACAAAAAAAATTGATTTTGGAGATAAGCCTTTGCTTACAAAAAACATAAATATGACACATACTTAATAAAATCATATTGGTAAATAAGACGCTGTGAGGATTGGTCTTCTGCTTCGAGCCCCTTAAATGCACAATTCCCTGACGTTCCCCACATTCAACCTCGCAAAATGACTCTGTCTTTAGTGCGAGTCTCACAAAGTGCCGTTTGTGTGATAGTGACGATGTTATGAGCAGTGCAGCAGCACAATTATTAAGGTGTTTGGGTGTTGTCTGAAGCTCCTGCGGTCGGCGCGCACAGAAACACTGGAGTTAGAGATCAGCCGCACTCTATGAGGACAGACAGAGAGATTTACAGTCAGATACTGGATTTACTGTATTTACTGTATATCTGAAACGTGCTGCGACTTAATGCCATTCACATCCAGCGTGCAAAACGTGCTGAAAGCCACACATTTGCAATGGAAAGCAAGATCTCCATTACTTTTTAATTTGTTTTACATGAAAATGGATTGAATAAGCTCTGCTCTCGAGCACTAGAATATGAAAATAACTATTACTGTAAATTCTGATCACACGGCAAAATAACGTTCTTTCTTCCGTCTTGTTTTTCAGTGCAAATGTCTAAAGATTCTTAAATCAAGATACATTTACTTGAGACACAAAATTACACGAGATATGATACGAAAAGACAAGTCGTTTTCTGAGAAATGCAACAAAATGAAGAGAGTTTATGATTATAACAACAATAACAAATATCTGCCAATGGAGTCAGAAAAATCAACTTCATTCAAAGGAAAAATAAGATCATTTTTCCTCACCCTATTGGCTGATATTTGTTCTTGTTTTAATCATAACTTTCATAAGACTTCATATATTCATTTTGCATCTCCAGTAAATGTATCCTGATTTAAGGATATTACATTTTTATTTTTACTAAAAGACTAAAATACTGAGCATGACATTCATGTTTTTCAACATTTAATGATTTAAGACCATTTTAAGGCCATGATCTGTGGAAGGATGAATTAAGACTTTTTAAAACCCCACATAAAAGCAAAGCATGAATTAATTTATTTAAAGCAAAACTTGTGGCATATGGGCAACGCACTGCACAAATAAACTTGTTCTGGAACTGTTACATTTAAAGCAATTGTTATAGAGTGACTCAAACTAAAATCCATGTTTATAATGTTTATAAAACAACGTGACTTACATGTTTTTTTCTTTCTCTCAACAATGCAATTTTAACTCTTTCCCAGCCAGTGTTTTTTTTTTTTTTAAGTTGTCAGTCACTGTCTGCATTTTTGATAATTTTCACAAAAGGTTCATGGCCCCCAGAATATCTTGTCGTATGAATATCTGAACATGCAACATTTTATTCTAGTGACATTTCGAACAAAAAGCTGAAAAAATCGAGTGTTTGTAAAAGACTACGTCTGGATCAGATTCAGAACGATGATCAATCCATCAACACTTTTTCAGCACTTAAACAACAAGTTTAATGCTTGATCGCGTTATTTTATGCATATGCTTGTTTCTGCTGCTCCTTCACTGTGTTTTGATCCAGACGTTCAATACTCTTTCAGAAGATGTGTAATAGCACCTCCTACTGTACACCAGTGAAAACACGGAATTCCGTCAATGGCGAGGAAAGAGTTAACTTAGTCACATGTGACTTATTTTCCAGAAAATACAGTATGCATGTATTGAGTCAGTTAAATGTGAAGCACTCAAACCTCGCATAGCGTCCTCTTTCTCCTGTCACCTGCTGATTTGACGATTTGATGATCCTTTAATGGACTTGTTCTAATGCATCAGACAAAAGAAATGAGAAAAATCTGAGGAATTCACAAAAAGCACAACATGCTTGTAATATTTAGCATCTTAAGTAAAAAATGTTCAAATACAAATAAATGCATTAATCAAATAGCTGAATATTTTTATGTTAACTCCTCTAAAAACATTTCACATATACCTTGTGCTTTCTGCATTTCATTGAGAAATTATCCTCGTTTAATACACAACCTACAGAAACAGGAAACACATCAATTAGTTTTGAAGGGTATAAACTGGACAGTACAAGAAAAAACACACATTAGGAAGTTCACAGCAAATCATAATAGAGAATTACGAAACTTAAACATAAAAAAAGAAACTTAAGAAAAAAAAATTCATATATTTTATATATATATATATATATATATATAAGTGCACTAACATATATAAATAAAATATTTCATATAAAAATAAAAAAATGAATACATTTATTTAATAAAGAAAGAAAGAAAAAAAATACATATATACATACACATAAAATAAACAGGAGCAGATAAATATTCTCAAATCTCAGTGCTGTTCTGAATGCAACTGCTAAAATACCAACTGTTGACTCCACTTTTCTGCTAGAAATTATATGCATATATTTTATATTTTAGTTTACATCAAATCTTTCATGCACGGGCAGATTCGCACATTTATTGCCCGTGTCGTGTTTCACACTGTTTCCATGTGTGTCTGAACACAAGTTTGAACACATCTGCTTAGCAAACGCAGACACTAAAGCAGCTGTTACCAGGCAGATCGGCATCAAAACGCCTGTTTCGGACCACAATGCAGTGTGTGTGTATCGTGCAACAGAATGCAGACGACTCACCGGACTGCAGCGCACATGTGTAGTGGTATTTGTTCGGACAGCCTTTGAAAACGCAACCCAGCGTGGCTCCCCTTCTTTGACACGTCGAACAGACCTGGATAAAGAAACGGGTGGGTGTCATTACTGCAGGCTGCGGAGCGCTAAACGATCTGGGTATCTGAAATCTTACCGACGCTTTGGCCAACCTGACCGCGTTTTCCAGACCGTACAGTTTTCCCCGCACCAGAAAGACGCCTGCGGACCATATCGCGCAGTCCTCGTGGAGCCAGTGCTCGTTTGCATCAAGAGGAACCACGGGAGGACTGAACCAATCGGTGTCGCCGTCTGTCCTGGGTCTCTTAGACAAAGGACTATTGGACAACTCACTATCGCTGGTCCAAAAAGACTTAGTCCAGCTGCCTGAAGCAACACATTTCTCTCCAAAAGACGAGTCTGAGTCACTATTATCCTCTTCCTGTGGATTAGGAGCCGCTTTAGAGGCCGATTTGAAACCTTCAGGGTAATACGGCCCATGTAAGTCTCCGAGGTCCATTGCATTGGCCGAGCCTCCACAGAGACAGCAGACCAGGACATCCCGCTGCATGCCGTCCTCACAGATCCGTCCGTACTGCAATCCTGGTGTCGCGGGCTTCACGCCGGACGCAAACCCGGCACACACCCGCCGCTTTCCCTGCTTGCTCCGGACGCTGTCCTCGGGGTAGCTGATGACCGTACAGATCGGGAAGGCTTTGATCTGGACGCGCACGCAAGGCGTGAAGGTCTCGTCCCGCACAATATTCTTCTCCTCCTTGTATTTCAGACATTTGAGTTTGATTTCGGGTTCCTGTGGCGAGAAAAATGACGCATGGCCGACTTTGTGTTTGTTTTTTCTCCGTTTGGCCGATTTCTTCACAGATGTTGTCGTAATTGGTTTTTGACGGTTAACTTGTGCCGAATGAAGGTTTCTTATCCTTCCGGATGACTTTTTCTTTGTGCGTTTTACAAATGCCTTCGCAGAAGATGAGGTAGATAGCATGGCTTTGCGTCTGCTCGATCGTCTGACGTCGGTTTCTTCTTTCTTCTTCTTTTCATCCGCTACACTGCGTCTCCTTTCCAGAACATTTTTCTTGGACTTGCTCGTTTGGAGTTTTCTTTTACAAACACGACTCGATTTGCACCTGACGGGATGGATGTCTTGAACGATGGCTCCCATTCTTATGCCTCTTCTAGCTCTCGGAGGCAGTATTTTCCTCTCAAGCTTGTTGGTGGTGACTGAACTGTCGCTAAGCGACAAATCATTGGTTGTTTTGAATGCATCCGTGTCGGTTTGTTCTGCAGATGCATCGCTGACGTGCATGGACTCTGTGTTGCACGTTTTGTCAGTTTTCCCTGTTTCTGGAGATTCTGTCTCCGCTATCATAGAATCAAACTGCTCTTCTTGCTTTGCATCCCCCACTTCTTTACTCGGAGAACTCGCGGTTCGCGGCAAAGCGAAAACATCCTCTATTTGCTCCGCCGACGGAGACTCTGGATCCAACGGACTGATGAAGTCTTGGTTTAACGAAATGGCAAAGCTCGCCGCTCCCGGCTCGTTCGGTAAAACCACCGGCTCCTCAGATCTAGAGATGAGGAAGACGAGCTCTGGATTCACATTCCGGTGCAAACCGTCAGCGTTCGTGCCATCGTTGTCCGGAAATCCTCCCACGAAGGGTCCGACGTTCCACAGGCCATTCGCAGCTCCAATTTGGAGCTCGTCCATGCTGATGGGGAACCTGCACTCGCTGGGATCGACTTGTAAAGATTTGAGAGTTTCCAAAGCAAGGCTTTCCACATCTTGCACATCCGGAGGTTGCTGAAGGTAGCAGAACGCCGCCATGTTCTCCACGACCTGAGCCGGCGTCATGAAGCCGAACTGATCACAGGCCGTCAGTCCAACCGGCACAGACACCGGCTGGAGACAGTGTTGGTCCACCGAAAGCGCCGCATCTCCTGCATCCCTCGTCAGCTTTCCGGCATCATATGCAGCGGGATGCAGCACAAACGCCTTGCTCAAGGAAGGAACGTCGTAAATCGGAGAATGTTCTGAGAAGACGTGCGACCGGCTCACGTAGGAGAGCGTGACGGTCGTGTTGGAAAACGCATTATCCGGTTGGATCTGGTCTGTGGGGAGCGGCAGCGGATCAGAGTCGGTTTCTGGAAGCAACATCCCATTGCTGGTCCCGGGATTGACGAACCAGCCCGGCGTCTGGACGACACGCAAGGCGTCGATGGGGTTGGCTTTCAGAAGGCATTCCTCAGCGTTGCGCGTCAGATCGAAGATGTTGGGGAGGCTGCAGGCGGACGACAGATCCTGAGGCTGTAAACCAGCTGAGTCGCTGGGAGGCTCTTCCATATCAACTGAGAGCAGAAACACGAGGGTCAATTTTGTTTTTATAGTATCATTAAATGCAATGCAACTTCACTGATGTGCTTTGACAATAAAAATTAAATAAATATAGCTGCTAGCAGCGATACGGGGCCAAGCACCAAAGGTGCAGCAAGCATAGCAACCACTGCAAGTGTAAGCACTGCAAGCACAGCAATCTCATCAGAGCACATCACACTGAAGAGTCAAAAGCTCTACACTGTGCATCTCAAAGGCACAAAACACTCTTAAGTTTTTCTATATACATGCACCGCATGTTATGTGCCACAATGGATTCGAAACCCCATTCTGGAAGGTTCGGGGTCTGTGGCTTAGCAGTGTGTGCCACTCAGTCGGTGCACATTCAACAGGCTGCTGAGGAGAGCTTTCAGTGTGAGAATGAGCACACTAAGCGTTACTTAGCATGTTGACGAGATTAGCATGCTAAGCTAACTTAATGCTAATGTAGTTTACGGTTAACTGCACATTAGAAAGAATGGCAAGTGGCTAGCATGCTAACCAATTAACACACTAAGCTAACTAGCATAAGTCAAAAACACGGACACGGTCAACTTCGGAAAGGTATTTCTCAGGAACGGTACCGAATATCAAAAATCCGTTCAGTAATTTTTTCAGTCAAAATTTGACAATTTACAGGAGTAGCAGCGGAAAAACTTTTTTTTCCATTTACGTTTAAATGTCGGACAAACAAAATGAAGGAAAATTCAAAATGAGACATTGTCAAAATTAGGGATATGCCGGTATCAAATTTTCATGTTGCGATTAATTGCTAATGCGCGTTTTTGCAAAAATCCTTATATCTCTGGAACACTAGGTGGCGCTGTGTTCAAACTTCTCAGGTGCCTCCGGGACATGCTGTCGATGATCTCTACCAATTTTTGTGCTAACTTTTCATATTGTTCATGAGATATTGCAATTTATGACTAATTACAAAATGGTGGCCCGATGGTTAGTTGGATTGGTATGCTCGGATTCAGCATGATAAAAGGAATCCATAGACACCAAGACCATGATTCTGACTAACTGTTCAAATGTAATTAGCAAAAATAGCAATTTTACAGATCTAATTACCTGTAGGTGGTGCTGTTGCCAAATTTGGCATGTACCTTTAAATCATGGTTCTGATGAAGCGCACCAATTTTCATTTCGATTGATTAAAGTTTGACTGAGATACAGCCACTGAACCAATTTCGGGTCAACCTTAAGTTCACAACATCATAACTTTGGAACAAAGATGAATTAAAAAAAAACTGTTAAGTCATTTCTGTGCGGCTCAGTCCAAAGATCATCTGAGCCAATTTTTGTAAGAATTGGGCAAAATTCGAAAGAGAAGTAGCAAAAAAACGGAAGACTGTACTTTTCATAATGGCCACTACTATAATGGGCAGAGTCTTAATGTAAGCTATTGAATGTGATCAGCATGATTAGAGTAATCAGGTGCACTAAGTTTAATTTTTCTAGAACAAAGGGTTCAAAAGTTATAACCATTTCAATGTTGAATTTTTGAACAGGTGGTGGCGCTATAGAGTTGGTCCTAGAGACTCCAAAATTGGTCAAATCACTATTCATGACCATCACTACAATTGTGCCAAATTTCATCATTTTCTCATTTTCCGTTCATAGGGCTGCCAGTGACTACCATTCGGGAAGAAGAATTAAATTTTTAAACACCGTTAAAAACAATGCTGACTGCAAGTTGACTGATGTGCTTTGACAGAAAATTAAATATTTAATAAGACGTTAAATAAAAAGTTGACAAAAATGCAAAAGCTAAAATAAAAACAGATAATAATAATAAAATGAAAAATTAAATAATAAAGATAATAAAAGCTGGTCATATGCCAAACAATAGAAAAAGGTCTTCAAATTGGATTTGAAAATGCTGAATATGATGTTAATGTTCCTGTAAATTATCACCACGACTTAATCTTAATTTTGAACCACTTTATTAATATTGATGTATTTTGACTTTTGTGGCACCTGCTCTATGAACAAAAAATAAATATAATAATAATAATAGTAATAAATTAATTAAAAGTTATGAGTATGATCTAAAAAAAAAAAAGACAAAATGGTCTTTATTGTCACACTTGTGATCTTCACGGTGACCGGCACTGGAAATTAATAAGAAATATGAAAATACAAAACCTAATTTTTGGAGGTACAATCTACAAATCAGCCACAATGAAGTCTTTGATATATAAATATATATATATTTCTTTAACTTATTATTTTATATATTTTATATAGGAAAAAATGGTGCCAATTTGGAAAAGAACACCGTGTAGCTCTATGAAATACCCTCTAAAAGCAAAATATTAAAGGATTAACACTACTGAAACAAATTATATAGGCCTAGTACATTTCATTATTAAAAATATTGTGCTTTTTTTCGATCTGTTTACTGAATACCAGTATTTACCAGGGTAATGAACAATTACTAAATTCATACAGCATAGTATTTTAATATAAACCAGTTAATATGTAACTTACCACGGTATTCTACACAGTACTGCAAAGGATACCACGGTATTTGCTGAACTTCAGCTTTGTGTCTGGATACTTTATAAATCACGTCTGTATTCCTGTATTTGGTGTCAAACTCATGATGAGGCCTTCATTAATGCCAAAAACAAGCTGTTTTATTGTCTGCATTCATATTTCAGCGCTTTAATTGGATTTATTAGCGCATGAACCCGGAATTGTAATATTTTATCGTCAGGATCGGCTAAATCTGTCTTTTGCGCTTCAGAATATATCTGATTATGATCAGGATAACATCAGGAGTGTCAAACATCTGCAGAGCAGGTTTAATCCGGGCTTCGCTTTACCTGAGCTGCGTTTGTTATGCTAGCGTTAGCATAGCGGCTTGTTAGTACGCTGGCTAATGCACATCCCGACGACAATAAACAACGCACACCGACGCGTCCAGCAAATGAATGTCGTTATGAACCCAACTACGCAGCGCAATTAATGAGAGATTAATGAAGCGCCGCGGGCTCCCGTTAGCAGCCGAGCTAAACAAAGAAAGAGCGCGGACTCACCGGAGCGACGCGACGCGACGCGACGCGTTCATTCACGAAACCATCGCAGACTCCGTGCCGCCGGAACGGAACGCGCTCCAGGTGCCGCCGCGCGTGTCTGAGAAGACAGCGCGGTTCGGACTGAACTCTGCTTCTCTGCTGTCGCCGCGCTGCATTCTGGGACTCGTAGTCCGTCCACTGAACTGTGTCGTTATTACGCGGAACAGAATGTTCATTTCAAGCAAAGCGTTGTGATGCATCTCTGTGCGTTCTCCGCTCAGGGCTCACACAGCTGCAAGTGTCCATTTCTAAGACTTGCTAAAAAATTGCAAGCATTTTCAAGGTCTGGAAAGCACAATTTTAAAGTCTTTTTTTTCTGCTACCTGGTTTGGAAAATCAGTGCAAATATTTTTATTTTATTTTATTTCATTGAAAATATAAATGCTTATCATTATAAATTATTTAATAATTTATTTTAAATGTCAAAAAAAAAAAAAGTGCAATTAATTCGATTAATAAATCAGCACATCATGTAATAAATTAGCCTTATTTTTAATAACTTAATTTATAAATACATGACTTGTAATGATATAAAAAAATGACACTAAATACAGGGTTTCTGCAGGTTTTATGAAATTAAATGTAACACCTTTTCAAGACCAAGTAAGGAATAAATGTAATGGAACACAAAATGTCAATATGTACTCTAAATGTAAATGTCTTGTATTATAAAGAACATCCAGCTTCCAAAAGATTTCCATTACTTTTAAATAATTTTACAATAAATAAAAAAAAAAATAATAAACTTCTTCCAACCACTAGAATATTGAAACAGCATTTACTGTCTAATCGCAATGCAACAGTGAACATCTACATTTTCGTCTAAAGATTCTTAAATCAAGATATATTTACTGGAGAAGCAGATGATGAAAGAAGTTTTGTTTATGAGAAATGTGAAGTGAGTTTATGATTAAAACGAACAAATATATGCCAATGGGCTCAGAAAAAAAAAAAAAAAAAAAAAAAAAATTTAATTTGCAAAACTTAATTCAAACGGAAAAAAAGTAAATGTATTCCCTTTGACGGATATTTGCTCAAACTCACTTTATTTAGTTGAATTTCTCAGAAAGCAAGACTTCCTTCGTTTTGCATCTCCAGCAAACGCATTGATTTTTGAAAACTTTGAAATTTAAAAAAAAAATAAAAAATACTGAAGATACAAATTTTTAGCAATGCATGCAACATTTAATGCCACGACTCTGATTTAAGAAAGCCTGCGATATAAATAAATAAATAAATGACAGACCAATCCGTGCAAAAGAGGGTGCAAAAATATTTATTGCTAATAAACCTGTTGTCAGTTCGTGTACATTTGCGGTATATTTACAATAATGTATAGACGAATGGAAATGTGAGACAAAAAATTCATAACATTTAAATAAATACAAAGGACTGCCACTGAACGACACCACAGACTTCATCAGCTCGAAAAAAAACAAAACTCCCATTAATTATAACGGCAAGCTTATATAAACTTGTTAATATTCTGTCGACCCTCCCAGGTCTGTTCCCGTGTGTTTTACGGTCATCAGAAATGCTCCTTTGTTTCGAGCATCCGGAGACGCCGCAGAAGGTCAGCGGGTGATGATGCAAGCCTCGACTAAATGCAGCTATTTTAACAATAAAGAGCCGGAGGGAATGTGCAAACCCAGCTCATCTAGCGTCACACGCGAGCAGTCTGTAGTGTCGAGAAACACTCACACAAACTAAAGAGTTAAAACAGTAGCTTACACAGTCGTGTTTAGTGTACGCATGATAGATGCTTCATTAAAAACGAAGTATTTACATTAAGACAATGCAAATGCAAACAAACCAATAACGTCACAGTAACTGAAGTGCATGACTATAGACATAAAACTCAAACTTCATACCATGTTTAATATACGCTGTGACCAGTGTGTCTCTAAGTGATTAATTACTGGGCTAAAATACTCTTAATTAGCATGCAGCGAGGCCGTGTCAGAAGTCCTTCGTGTCCTTGTTGTCGAGCAGGTGAAGTCTCTGCTCCGCCGTCAGACCTTCCTTCAGACTCTGGAGACGCAAACAGAGAGACATTAGAAAGGATCTCCGAGAGCATGTACATCAAACAGGGCTTATGAAGGTCAATGTCAAACTTTAAGAAGCAAAGAAAACATAAGGAACAAGCTGAAGGGAACACAACACACTGATATGATCCGTAAGTGTAAGTGTCTAGGGACATGCATGTAATTTATTGCATGCAATGCACTGTAAGTTAGTTTGAAAATACAGCTTTTAGCGCATCTCCATTACTTTTTAATTCATTTTACCAAAAAAAAAAAAAAAGATGTCCTGTTTTCCAGAGCAAATATCTAAACTTTCTTAAATCAAGACAGATTTACTGGAGATGCAAAATGACATTATGTGTTGTTTTCTGTGAAACTGATCAAAATGAAGCAAGCTCGATTAAAACATGCATCTGTCAATGGGGTCAAAAAAATAATAATGCCAAGTTTTCATACCGCATTGACGGCTATTTGTTCTTGTTTTAAGCATAAACTCAATTTGGATCAATTTCACAGGCTTCACAAGTTTCTTTTGCATCTCCAGTAAATGTATCTTGATTTAAGAATGTTTAGATTTTTGTATTGAAAAACAGGACAACAATACTGAGGAAGAGATTCATTTTTTTTTTGCAGTGCATGCAATATTTAATGCCATGAGTTTAAGACTTCCAGCTCTGATTTAAGACCTTAAATAAGAAACCCCAACAAAAAATCCCGGCCTTTTCATCGCATTTAAACCAGTGAACGCAACAACAAGTGTTCAAAAGTTCCAGGTGTGCCACCAACAAACACAAACCCGCAGACACGTGCATCTGTGTGAAATATGAATGTAGAAATGCCCTCGAGTCCGTGAGACGCTCGTCTGATGAACATTCAGCTGAGGATCACATGCACAGCCGCAGAAAGTAATGCAGGCACTAGAGCTGGGCGATATGACCAAAACATTACGATATTTTATTGCATATCAAACAATATTGATATTGATTAGCATTAATGGGGAAATAAATGCTTCCACGTGTGTTAGACCTTCAGAGAGAATTAAAAATAGTTTGTTCACAATTTAACTAAGATTGCTTTCATTTAGAGCCCCATGAAACCAGTTTAATTTGTCCATTTAATTTTTTTCTGGATTCTGTGTTGTATGATTTTATACACATTTATCACCAAAAATGGTGTGTAATGATATTAATTAATAAAACTAACAATTTAATAAATTTTTTAAATGCTAAACAAATGAAAATATAACTAATTTACAAAAAAAACATTGCATTTTTATTTTTTTGTCAAATGAGACGCTGCACAACAGAACAGTATGAATTACATCAAGTAAATATCATGATTGTATAATGTTCGTTAATTAATAACAGCTTTGAGAAGTTCATTTTAGTGAATCAACTGAACCAAACCTTTTAGAAGCATTGAATCAACTGAACCAATTGCTTCGCAAAACGATTCACTATTTCGAAGCGCACACAACTCCTCACGCTGCTCAGAACTGTGTAAGCTTCGACAAACCCACAGCAAAAGTTTTATTTAAAGTATATTAACCTAATATCTAATACCATTAAATATGTGTCTGTATAATATGTTCTTTTATTTGTTTGCTCTATGGATGGCTCAGCTAACTAGCATTCCTCCTTTGGAGCACAAAAGCAGTGTTAAGTCGCTGGGGTATATTTGTAGCAATAGCCAACAATACATTGTATGGGTCAAAATTATACATTTTTCTTTTATGCCAAAAATCATTAGGATATTAAGTAAAGATCATGTTCCATGAAGATATTTTGTAAATTTCCTACCGTAAATATATCAAAACCGAATTTTTGATTAGTAATATGCATTGCTAAGAACTTAATTTGAACAACTTTAAAGATGATTTTCTCAATATTTAGATTTTTTTGCACCCTCAGATTCCAGATTTTCAAATAGTTGTATCTCGGCCAAATATTGTCCTATCCTAACAAACCATACATCAATGGAAAGCTTATTTATTCAGCTTTCAGCCGATGCATAAATCTCAATTTCAAAAAAATTACCCTTATGACTGGATTTGTGGTCCACTGTCCCAAATGTCTCAATGACATTAAAACAAATGTCTACAAATTTATAAAACTGATCCAAGATCAGGCAAAAACCATAGACACGCTGAAGCCTCATTTCCTGAAATCACGTGACTCTGGCGGTTTGATACACACTCCGAATCACTGGTGCGAAACAAACGATTCGCAAAGGTTTCGCAGCTTCATGAAGCAGAGTTTAAAAGCGCCCATCACTGTAGTTTTCCTCAAAGTAAACGCTGTAAAGCTGCAGAGCAGCTCTGGAGATGAAGTTCATGCAGGTTATTAGAGACATGCACTGATCCAGATCCAGAAAAAACATAGAGAGCTTTTTATCGTTTTATCATGACCTCAATAAGATAGGGTTTATCGCCCAGCCCTAGCATGAACCCGTCTGAATGATGCACTCGCTCCCTTCCAAGGGCTTTTACCTAAACTGAGAACTCAAAGGTCTTGGGGTTTAGTCTTTGGCATGTCACAACTCTGGAGGGGTCCCCGACTAAGGATTTTCATAGTCGAATCGGAATTTTCGAATCTTGCCGATAGTCGACTGATAGTCGAATCATATGTTTTGGGGGCGGGGCAAAATACATTATCAAGAGTCAAGTCAGACATTCAGTCATAATTACTGAAGTTAACACTCAGGGAAAATGTGTAACGGACGCCTCGCAGATACAGACGGGGTAAATAATGTTATGTTTCGATTAAAAGATAGTTAAACGTCAGCGAAACCCTAAAAATTCACAAAATTTTTTACAGCAGTGCTCTCTTTATAACGTTATGTATATGACAGTAGTTATTAATGTTCTGCATTTCTGTTTTGAGCTGCGCATGCTGAAGATGACCAGTAGAGTGAAGCAGCTGGGATTTAACTAATCATTTATCTCATATAGAATTCGCTTTGTTATTTATACAACATAACGTTAATATTACGACTTATAGGCTACCTGCACAAAATGCTCCGAATGCACATGAACGTGTCTGTGGCTCTGAATGAACTCCTTTTGCGGACGCGTTCTTCACGCAACAACGTGCAGAAACACGGCAACTAAACTCTAAAAATTCACAGCGTTTTATTTAATATTTATTTAAAGCTTCTTTCTTTTCAGATTCTTATTTACAACATTATCGTAATAGGCTGTATATTAACTTATTGGGAGAAAACCGGTAGTTCTGTGTGAAATCAGACATTTGAGCACCCCCAACTGAAGAGATAATCACCGTAGTACTACAATGAAGCGCTCGACTCAACCAATGCATCATATACGAGATAAATAATATATACACGATATATATAAACCGGCTGACATGTTTTGAAATCACTTGTACCCCACCTGATCGAACAAATCCAGTCTTTCACTCTGTCTGTGTCAGTTTGAGTCTTGTTAACGTTTTAAATCCCTGCCGCCCAGATCATGGAAAGTGAAACTTAAATCTATAGGGGTGGTTGGATTTATTCACGCACATTTTAATATTTATTTAAAGCTTCTTTCTTTTCAGATTCTTATTTACAACATTATCGTAATAGGCTGTATATTAACTTATTGGGAGAAAACCGGTAGTTCTGTGTGAAATCAGACATTTGAGCACCCCCAGATAGCCAAAATGGCACGATCATAACACCTCTGCGAATATTTGACTGTGAGATTGGCATCGAATCAGGCTCCTCCTATCGAAGCATCGAATCTTCCGACTATTCGGGGTCACCCCTACACGACTCACAGACTGGGGAAAACGGAGGAAGCACACACACACACACACACACACACACACACACACATTTTCTTACCGCTACCTACCAGGCTTTCTCCTGTGCAAGAAAACACAGCACACACACAGAGTTCAGCTCCTGACTGTTCACAAGCACAGTCCGCTGTATTTGTGGTTAAAGGCAATAACGTGTTGGCCTGAGGGTGGCAGTGTGGGCTTAACTAACTCTTATTCAACATCAGAAGGCTGAACTGGAAACCTACCTTTGACCTCATGGTGCGTTCGGAGCGTTTGGCCGCGCCGTCCTGATCGAACAAATCCAGTCTTTCACTCTGTCTGTGTCAGTTTGAGTCTTGTTAACGTTTTAAATCCCTGCCGCCCAGATCATGGAAAGTGAAACTTAAATCTATAGGGGTGGTTGGATTTATTCACGCACATTTTAATATTTATTTAAAGCTTCTTTCTTTTCAGATTCTTATTTACAACATTATCGTAATAGGCTGTATATTAACTTATTGGGAGAAAACCGGTAGTTCTGTGTGAAATCAGACATTTGAGCACCCCCAGATAGCCAAAATGGCACGATCATAACACCTCTGCGAATATTTGACTGTGAGATTGGCATCGAATCAGGCTCCTCCTATCGAAGCATCGAATCTTCCGACTATTCGGGGTCACCCCTACACGACTCACAGACTGGGGAAAACGGAGGAAGCACACACACACACACACACACACACACACACACACATTTTCTTACCGCTACCTACCAGGCTTTCTCCTGTGCAAGAAAACACAGCACACACACAGAGTTCAGCTCCTGACTGTTCACAAGCACAGTCCGCTGTATTTGTGGTTAAAGGCAATAACGTGTTGGCCTGAGGGTGGCAGTGTGGGCTTAACTAACTCTTATTCAACATCAGAAGGCTGAACTGGAAACCTACCTTTGACCTCATGGTGCGTTCGGAGCGTTTGGCCGCGGCGGCCGCCATCTTTAAAATGTCAGGGTTGCTCTTTGACTTCATGATATCTGAAAGACACGACAGCCAGCCGGTTCATAACGTGCAGGTGAATGCATCTGAGCGTGGGTTGATCTCGAGGCGAGGCTCGTACCGTATCCACCGCGCTCCACGTCCTCCAGCGCGGGTTGCCCCAGTGCATCATGGGCCTGCTGCAGCTGCTCGCGCAGGCGGCTCAGATCGCGCTCCGCTTTGGCCCGTACGATGCTCAGCTCCGTGTAGATGTCCTTGTATTTATCCGTTGCATATTTTTTATCCTATAAAGAGACACGGCACATTAATCATCGCACATTCTTACAACGGGGTCCTTTAAAAAGCGTTAAAATTCAGTTTGATCAAAATTATAGTCATTTTAGGAGGTCATATATTTGGGTACAAAAATCGTTTGTTGTATTTAAATTGCCATGTCAGCTTCACAGGCTATTATATGGCAGATACAACATTCAATAAACAATACAATAAATACACACATTTCATAAAATTCAATTTAGAACAAAAAGACTAAACTTTGTATATACTCTATAAAAAAATATTGATTAAAATTGTAGTTTTTCTGCATCCAAAATAATTCAGGAATGGGAATACCCTACTAATGTGATGATTAAACTTATTAAACAAAATACAATGATTTAATTAAATAAATACGAGTGCTGCAAGTTCAGTTCGAATTCAATCAACGAATATTACACATTTATGTCAAGCAGCTGATTTTGATCGTTCAGACAATGAATTACGCCAGTGTTTATCTTACGGTATTTATACTGTAGCAATGAAGTAGTAATACTGGCATTTCAAAATAAGAGTCCCAGTGTATTCGGGCATGTTTATAATTAAAAGTCCCGCATAATGCATATATTATTATTGGTATTTTAGTTACACAAACTGTATTTGGAATTTAATTCAACTCGCACGCTCTCTGGGCTGCTCGTCACGAGAAGGAAAGACTAAGAGCATTAACGCTTTCAATGTATATACATTTTTCTAGTAGCAGCACAATTATGTTTTTTGCTTTATCACATCTGCAAAATCAAATATAAACATATGTATTGATGCAATATTAGTGCATAAACCAAATGCAATGCATATGCATTTGCTAAATAAAACATCTTTTTAAACTTGTGTGTCGCAGCCCGTTTAATTAAGAAAAAAGGTATTGGAAAAGGTCTCAAAATCTTGATTTTAAAACTCCTCACAATGAAGGTGCAGCACTTACTCTGTGGGCAGTCTGAAGCTCATCTTTTAAAGAGTTAATCTCCTGCTTCAGATACTGCACTTCTGACTCCTTCACCCTCCGCATCACCTGTGAAGACAAGCGTGATCAGCTTCTCATTCGCAGCATGCTGTGGAGAACGAGCGAGGCATGAAGGGAAGCAGCAGACCTCCAGCTCGTACAGCTCCTTCCCCTGCATGCCCCCGCCAGCGTCCCCGCCGTCCTCGCTCGCCATCGAGCGCATCTTCGTGATCTCAGCCGCCAGACGGTTGTTCAGCTCCTGCACGACAGACAAACAGACCAAATCAAGCCTTCTGTGCGTCTGAAGTCGATTCAGTTGCGCTAAGGTCATGCTGACCATTTAGTTTCGATTTCATCCTTATTAAAACTACTAAAGAGCTTGTCTTTTGTTGTTTGATTAACATTAATCAGGTTTATTAGGCTTCTGTGTCTTTAAGACCTAATGCACGCATCCAATATACTGACACACTTCTGATATTCTCACAGCTGCTTACATTCACTTAATACTTAACCCACTGTGTTCATGTGAATACTCGCCAAAACAGTCATCATTTTGTGCGAATTTGTCCGTTCAAGTGCGAAAGAGAACTCAATTCAGTTCTCATTCCAAATCGTCTCCAAATTTTTATTCATTCACAAAGAAAGCAGAAAATATGATGACCTTTTCATCTTTCAAAACTGTTTATTTAGTTATTGTCTTGTTTTTCTCAGTGAATAGGGCCCTATGAAATCAGTTTTAATTTTTCTAGACTATTTTTCCTCTATTTTAATTTTTATAACTTTGTTTTAATGGTTAAATTACATTTGATTGGTTAAAAAGCATGTCTAATTAATTGAAACCATGAAATTTACACAAGTTAATGACAATTTATTAAAAGTTTAACAAAAATCACATTTTCTTCTCAAATTCTGCCATATTTTTTAAACAAATTTAATAATCAAAATATATATATTTTTTTTTTAAATTCTATGTTATGCATTTTTTTCTGGTAATCAAATGATAGCATGAAACAATAATTATCAATAATTTATCTTTTAATCAAATGAAAATTAAACCTCTCCCATTTTTTTTTCTGCAAACAAAGTGCTGCACAACAGGTTAATTGTTAAACAAGCTTTTGAATGCTATAGTGTATAATGTTACAAAACCTTTTTAACCTTTTCAGATAAATGCTGATCTTTGGATCTTTATATTCATCAAAGAATCCTGAAAAAAATTTACTCAACTGTTTCAAATAATAATAATAATAATCTTGTTTCTTGAGCAGCAAATCAGCATATTAGAATGATTTCTGAAGATCATGTGACACTGAAGACTGGAGTAATGATGCTGAAAATACAGCTGCGCATCACAGAAATAAATTACACTTTAACAGATATTCACACAGAAAACAGCCGTTTAAATAGTAAAAATATTTCACAATTTTACTGTTTTTCTGTATTTCTGATCAAATAAATGCAGGCTTGATGAGCAGAAGAGAATTCTGTAAAAAACATAAAAAATCTTACTGTTCCAAAACTTTCGACTGGTAGTGCACATTCTACTATACAATATATTTCTGTCACAATTTCAAGTTAACCCAACTTTTATTTTGCCGTGAAGAGTTTTGTGTGTGTGTGTATGATGTGCCGGTAGTTTTTCTCAAATGAAACAGTCAAATGTGTTCATGTATCTACGTCCTCATTTAGTGAGACGGCAGACGACATCGCATTCATTCACTCACACAGCAACACGCAGAACACGCAGGATTTCAATTTAAATAGTCTTTTTGCAGTTGAATATTTACAGACACCAGTCCATATCGCCATCTGACTGAAGTGCACTGACCTACTTTGGATTTATTCATTCAAAATTTGGCATCATAGGGCCCTAAGTGAAGAAATATTGTGGACGAATTATAATATTGGTCACTGAGGTTAGCAGCGGTCACCTGGTTGTGTGCATTGAGCTCCTGGTTCTCCCGCTGGCACTGTCGGAGCGCCTGTCTCTCGGCCTCCAGCGCTTGGGCCAGATGAGCGTTTTCTAAGCACTTCTGCGAGTACTGCTCCGACAACACCTCGATCTCCCTCTGGTACGACATCAGCTCTTCCCTGCAACACAAATGCACATGCGTTTTTCCTTTCAGTTTAGAGTGATGATAAAAGAGCAAGGCCTTTATGTCTAGACAGAAGTACAGCCAAGAGCTTGAGGGCAGATTACGAGCATGTGCACAAAGAAAGAAACTGTGCAATCACTCCAAATTTGGCATCTTGGCTGCGTTTTATCCACTCCAATTAAAGCAGTATTATTTGCAAGTCTTATTTGCATATCGCAGCTTTAACAGTGATGTTACAAGAAATGTGCCACAAAAGCGAGATGGGAGGTGTGGCCGTGTAAACTTGTTTCAAGCAATTAAATCTGAAGAGACAGCTGTTTACTTCCCGAAAGAATGCAAAGGTGCGGCTGCGCTGCATTTTACTGCATTACGAGGCTGAAATGGCGTTAAAGGAGTAGCAACTGACTCGTGCTGTTTGTGGATTTCCTCGATGTCTGCGTTTTCTGTGTTGCTGTTGGCCTTGCGCGTTTTCTCCAGCTCCCGCTCAAGCTCCGACCGATGTGCATTCTTCATTGCTTCGATAGCTAATCAAAGAAAAACATTAAAAACACTGTTTATTAGTAATGGGTCTTAAAAACAGGGAAAAAAAGGTTATTCTACGTTTGTGTCTATATGCATTTATAATTATGACATTTTCATTGAGATTATGCTGTATTATTAACATTATCAACTTTGCTTCTTTCAATCAGCACAGGTTTTGTGTTTCTTTCTGGAACTGGTTGTCCTCAGTTTTTGAGTGAATATTGCCGAAATTATCCACAAATAATGCTTTATTCACTCACAAACATCAGCTCAGATCAATGAGGCAATCAATCAGCTCCAAAAAGAAATACAAAACCTGTGTTAATTGAAATAAACAAGTTGATAAAAATATTGATGATAGCATAATGAGAGATTTACAAGCAATTTTTAAAAGGCAGGTCATTTTTGACTGGTGATTATTATTATTTTTTTTTCAAAACATGACTCTTATTTTGGATTTTAATGTTTATATCGCTAAATTCACTGGAAACCGAACACTTGTTTATCAATGCTTGTTATAACATGGTTGTAATTCCTGAACGCTTTGGAATACAGACCTAAGGTTGGTCTATTTTTAAAGAAAACACACAGCAGATTATTGCTGAAGTGAATGCATTTAAAAAAAAGAAAGTATAAAAAGTTATAGAAGTTTAAGTTTACAGTAAAGATAATGCAATATACTTACAAAACCTGTGTTAATTGAAATAAACAAGCTGATAAAAATATTGATGATAGCATAATGAGAGATTTACAAGCTATTTTTAAAAGGCAGGTCATTTTTGACTGGTGATTTTTTTGTTTTTTCCCAAAACTTGACTCTTATTTTGGATTTTAATGTTTATATCGCTAAATTCACTGGAAACCGAACACTTGTTTATCAATGCTTGTTATAACATGGTTGTAATTCCTGAACGCTTTGGAATACAGACCTAAGGTTGGTCTATTTTTAAAGAAAACACACAGCAGATTATTGCTGAAGTGAATGCATTTAAAAAAAAGAAAGTATAAAAAGTTATAGAAGTTTAAGTTTACAGTAAAGATAATGCAATATACTATTTTTTTTTTATTGTATATAAAATAAATATGTAATAAAATATGTTGCAATCTAAAATTGCTATAAAATCAAAGCCATATGTCTAACAAAGTTATGTTCCAAATTTGAAGTTGATATCACAAAAATTGTGAGATTTTGTTTGGCCACTATACCGAAAATAACCACTGGGTGACACCCAAACTCTATTGTTTTTTTATTGACAATTTCTGTCACAACATCACTTCTATTACCAAACAGTTACCAAATATGGCACCTTGACTGTCAGACCTTTCCAACGATACAGTATGTGTTTTTTGTCAAGATTACAAAAATCTATCTCTGTATATATCTGAGTCTATGTATATATTTTTATATCTTGATTTATACCCCTAAAAGGGCGACGTCTCCCCGAGATACAAACATTTAGAGACAGACTACAAAAAATTTAAGCATTTACTTCATAAAATTTCAATGCAAACCTAATAAGCCAATGCGGAGTAACAGGTAAGGTTTCGTCCTCACTAACCAGAGATGGTGGCTGCGGTCTCCTCCGCCAGCAGTCGCTCCTTCTCCTCCTGCAGTTTCTCCAGTTCCCGCTGGTGCTTTTTCTGCAGCTCATCGATCACTTTCTGGTGAGACTCTTCCATGGCGGCGAAGCCTCGTTCACACGTCGCCTGTAGAGAAATGCAGTGCATCTCGTTCAGATCGATTCAAGTCCACTTCTACTCTGACAAGGACAACACTTACACAGAACGGTGTCCACACAAAGCCAGATATTAATAACCTACGATGGCATGAAGGAGACGTAACATAACGTAATGCAAACACACACACGCTGTGATGGGACTGTGTGTTCATCCCAAAAACTTGGACACTTCAGCCAGACTCAATGCATGAATATCACTGGATTAGATACAAAACATCAAAAGAAAACAGAACGAATGCAGATATACCGTTCAAACTTGAGATTTGGACACTTGTCAAATGCTGCTGGATCATGTTGAACTGTGAGATTTCATGCACTAAAATCACATTGACACCAGTTAAAAGTCAATGCAAACATAGTTTAGCATTTGTTTGCAGACACAGCTTTCAATGGATTGAAATTCAAACATTTGTAGCTTAAATGTCCAAGTATGTTTTGGGGGCACTACATATGCTCGTCTCTATATATTGACTTTAATTTCAATTTAATTAGGCCCTGGAACTTTCAACTCCAAAAACGCAGCATCCCTACATTTGTAAGACCATTTATGAACATGGAGTTTAATTTCAGAAGCACGTACTGATGACAAATTTATTTTAACATTATATATGTGATCTGTGCTTGCAAAATCAGTCACAATGAGCAATCTTTTCACATTTTCCTGTAAAAGACCTTCAGAATGATTTGTTGAAATCGGATGAAAAATGACTGAGCTGCACCTGTTTGAAGTCGATAGAGTCAGCAAAGTCAATTTTGAGAAAAA